>NC_081351.1:32938446-33142910 GCF_029784015.1 Lycium ferocissimum | reverse complement strand
TTTACGTTGGCATACAATATTATACAAACTTATACAAGATGTGTTTATACATAAGAGGTGTTTATACACACTTTTACATTGTATAAAATTGTATAATAATGGATATTGGGTAAAGATCTGGTGGTACAGGGGATAGGATGAATAAGACGAACCTCTCAGGTGGAGATCCGGCGGGAATTCGGTGGTACAAGGGAGAGGACGAAGGAGATGACCTCTCCGGTGGAGTTCCGGTGTAGATCCAGTCGTACAGTGAAGAGGATGAAGGAGATGAGCTCTCCAGTAGAGATCCGGTGTAGATCCCGTCGTACAACGAAGAGGATGAAGGAGATGACCTCTCCGCCGGCTACAATGGGTAATTTTTTTTGGCTAAATCAGGTAATTATTTTACCCTAATTGGTATAGAGTGTAAAAAATCCCTATAATTATTGTCAAGGTTCAGTTGTTAGTAGTGTAATTATGAAAATTTATCAATTCAATGATATGGCCAGAAGGTCAATTGCTATGAAGATTTATTTATTATCAACTTAATTTGATGGTATAAAAAGTCTATATCTATATACCCCTGAATAAAACAAAAAAACCTTCCAAATTAGACATCACAGAGTCAATAAATTACTAGAAAAAAAGAAGCAATGATGATGACACGATACATTCTCATTGGAAGAGAAGAAAGAAAGAGTGAAAAAAATAGCAAGATTCTCAAGGACGAAAGAAAACAATTATATCATGATGCATCATTGGCCTAGAAAGTTCAAAAAACAAACTCAATTTTTTCTTAAAATAATATATTGGTAATCAACTTGAACACGTACTATCCCTTTTATCTCGTAGATTTTTTTTTTTTTTTTAACAAGCCAATATCTAGAAGTGGTACGAAGACAAGATAGACATTAATAATGCAGGAATTAATAATGTTAGAATTAATTTTTATTAAGTGTTTAGTTCATTGCATTAAAAATTAGATATACAATGTATAATCTAAGCTTGTGTTTGATTTACAACTACACAAAATTTTCTTTACAATTATACCCTTGAATATTTGTGGAATTTTCTAATAAAAATCCGAAAAATTAATTTGAGGGATAGTTTAGTCATTTTAGGAGTCTTATCCAATTTAACTAGTATAAGTAAACCCCTTGGTTTCCTCAATATTAGATAAGCCCCCTATGGTGTATAAATAATCTATGTATTAGGTATGATTAAATTGAATTGAGTAACCAAACATTGTATTGGATGGATTAAATTTTAATACAAGGACTATTTTGATTAGTACAACCTATTAAACGACCCCTTAGGCAGTAGCTCTTTCCTTTTTTTTTTTTAATCGATCTTAAAAATAATTGACATCTTTTATATTTTTTATATTTAGCAGTAATATTTAAAATTTTCAATTTACTCTTATTGAGTTGACTAGTCTGAGCCTGGGCCCAATTGCTGAAAAGTTGCTTCGAGTAATTTGAAGTGGTTGCAGTGGTCACTTATATTACGTAAACTGCTTTAGACAAAGCTCTAGCTAGACGCAAGTATAGAAAAATATAGTAACAATTTAGTGATACTTGAGATAAAATATATACCTCAGCATAACTAAAGCGTAGAAGACTATTTAATCTTGTAAACGTATATAAACGTACTCCTATATCCATTTTCAATATTTGTCCAATAACTGATATTCCCTTTATTTTAAGTGGTCTTAAATTAAAAATATTTGTAATGCATATAATGTAAGATATTAAATTATAGAGTTATTAAATATAAAAAGTGATATTTTTTAAACAAAGCAAGAAGAAAAATAAGATACGTTTATATAAAATGATGGAATACTTTATTCTCACCCCAATATTTTTTCTCTTAATTTTTTGGGACAATACCATAATGAAAATGTTGCACCCATTTTTTTTTTTTTTTTTTTGGTGATCTTGCTAAGTGCAAGAAAATATATTTTTATTTTTCTCCTTTTATTTCACTACAAATATAAGAAGCATATTTGGTCATTTAGAACGTTTTATGATCAAATCCTCATAAATTTCATGTATTTTTGTTATATTAAAGCAATTTCTACCAATCCAATAGATCAATTAAGATTATATTTATAATGATTTTCACCCCCCAACTTTGCTTTAAAATTCAAACTCCCCCCTCAACTTTGAACAATAGTCATTCTCCCCCCTTTATCCTATGCAATGTCTACTTCGTCCTTGTTATTTTCAACCCTCCATTTTTATATTATATGTAATATTTATTTTTTTAACGTAGGTATTTATAAATTTATTTAAGTTCATTAACATATTAAGTGGAATAATACTTTTATGAATTTTGTAAAAATCTAATGCTATTTTTTATAATTGTTATCTCGATATTTTTTTTTCAATATTTGTCCAAGTATAGTAGTAATATTTATAAATTATTTCTACATATGCAAATTAAATATATTTGTAATGTATGTCTATGTACAATATTCTCTCTATTCTCTATTGTATTAAAAATAAAAAGTTTTATTTTTAATGGAATATCAAAATTAAAATAAAATTCATTTATATAAAATAAATAATTTTTAAGAATTTTTCTCTATTTTTTTTTTTTGATTAGTTGCATTAAAATATATTTATAAAGCTATTATTACCTATTATTTTCAGTTGTAAAAATAGATATTACAGTTTTGATTGCTATTAATAAAATTTATTGTTTTTATTCTGCTAATTTATTTCATTATTAACTTATATACTCAATTAATATTTCCCACTTTTTTCACCTAGAAGATAATATTTATTTTTTTATAGGAAATTTGTTACATAGTTAAAAAAAAAAGAAGACAAAAGTTGATAATGTATTTTAGTTAAAAAAGTATTAAATACAATTTCTATCATTCCAATAGATCAATTAAATGATTTTCACCCAATTTATAATATACTAGTCTTTATAAACGTGCAATTTCACGTTATTCACAGATAATCTCAATCATAATAAGAAATATTGATAGAATTATTTTAAATTATATACATTTATTTTATGAGTTACTCCTCCACCATGTGGTGATTCGTGAGAGTCGATTCTATATGTATTTTCCCTCCCCCTAATACAAATAAATAAATAAATAAAAGTAAACAATAATTTAGGGCTAGTCAGTTGACTAATGTTACTCCCTCCGTTTTAATTTATGTGAACCTTTTCGGAGTAGGAGAGTCAAACTTTATATCTTTATCCGTAAATTTTGATATAAAATTTTCAAGTTTATAAAGATAAAATTTAAATATTTAGAAACTACATAAAAAGTACTATAAGGCATGATGATTTATAATTCAAATAATTTTAAAAAAATATAAAAAAAATGTGATCAAAGAACTACCTTATAGATTCTCCAAATAGTAATAGGTTCACATAAATTGAAACGGAAAAAGTATAAACTTCGAACTATTTAATTGAATTAAAAGACTTTTCATACAGTTCATCCAAAAGAAATGTAATTATTAGGCAAAGTTCTAAATATTAACAAATACTGCTATGAAATACTAACCGATAAGCTACAAATGTCTCAGTGCCACACGGTAAACATGGCCACCTACCACTTTGACTTTTTATTTACAAAACTTTCACGTCTCTCTTTTCTTCTAAAAGAAATGCGTAATAAGCATATTATATAGTTTTATTACACCAACTTTACGTCCTTTCACGTTGAAAACAAATTGTAACCATAAGGATAAAAATCCTTAGAATGTTTATCCAAAGCTACAAAATACCAAGATCCTAAAAATAACGTGGGTTATTATTATTATTATTATTAAAAAATAATAAGACTTCAAAAAGAAATAGGATTAGATCATTATTTAGTTTGTTTTGTTAAAAAGTAAAAGAAATACATAAAACAAAACCTAAAATGCACCATAGTAATCAGATCTTTCGGAACCAACTCACGGCCAAGTGCTTCCCTTTTTCTTTTTCTTTTTTCAATAAAAAGTCTATTTCATCTGGAATTAATATCTTTTTAAAATTCTATTTATATTCTTTTTACCTAAATAATCTATTAATTTATATTAAGATTAATGTAAAAGGATATAAAAGTCGTTCAATATTTGAAGAATATTTTGATCAATCAACATTTGTATTCATACTTTTAAAATATTATAGATAGATTTTTTTAACTTGAACTACTCTCAGTAAAAGTTGTCCAACTCAAAAAAATTATGGCTATACAATTTCTTCTTCAAGAGTTCATTTACAAAGAATTAAATAATGAAAAGATTACTACAAAAGCATATAAGAGGAAAATTCAATCCCCATCCTAGAAATAAAAATCAGCCTTTTAAGATCCCAAATAGCTCCACATATAATTAAAATTAACTCATTATTCATTATTCATTATTCATTATTCATTATACAACCAATTAAAATGTAAATAAGTAGTAGTAGTAAATAAATAGCAGTACTATACAAATGTAAAAAAGTTACTTTAGTACATTAGAGGGCCTGAAAATGGAACAAGATTTAACCGTGTTTCAATTTTTTTGGCAGGAATGTGGGTCCCGCGAATCTACTTGTGCAGCCTACAACTGACATCATCAGTTTTAGAGGGTAGTTAAAGAACCCTGAAGTTAAATCTATTTACCAATTTATACAAGAATAACCAATAGAATAATTTTAAGTATTAAGGGCAAATTGGACAATTTTCATAACCCCAAGCTGCTCTCATTCCCTATTATCCATAGTAGCAGGAGTACAATACGTTACCCGTCAAACACCATAACTAACAAGGAGGGAGTAATATTTAACTATATATTTGACCAACTTATTGTAGCTTTAAAAAAACTCTGTTGTATAAGAAATATGGCGAAAACAGAACTATGTTATTTGCTTTTAGTTGTTGTAGCTGAGCTTTGTTCAGGGTCTGCAGCAGCTGGTTCACAAGTGAAGTTTCTTCCAGGATTTCAAGGACCATTTTTCATTTAAATAACTTGAAATTGGGTAAGGAATTAAAACATCGAAATAAGACTTACAAATTATTATGGTTAAGTTTTTAAGTAATTAATTAAATATTCGTATGACAGAAAAATATAATTGACTTGTTTACAATTTAGCAGTTATGTTGGAATTAGGTATTTTCAGGAAAGATGTACAACTATTCTACTATTTTATAAAGTCGGATATCAAATCCAGAAACAGACCCTGTTCTACTTTGGATCACTGGAGGCCCTGGTTGCTCTGCTCTATCCGGCCTTATCTATGAGATTGGTATATCATTTTCCTTTTCTACATTTTTTGGGATGGTTTTTAACAATGCTTTATTGTGTAGGAAACTGTCATTCTATATATACAGCTGACATCATTTTATTGGAGGGAGTGTCATTCAATAATAAACAATGGAATAATTTTTATGTGTGTAAATAATTTTTTTCTACAAACTAATACACACACACACATCCGATAGGTTACCGCTTGAATAATATATGAGAAAACACATGTCATCGATTGCTGCACGAGATTTTGCATATGCCACTGATCACAGTTGTTCCGAGGTTATTGCTAAATTTTGCAGTTTTGGAGTAAAAAAAAGAAAAAGAAAAAAAATGTCTTCTTTTTTGGCTGAAAATGTTAATTTTCGCTTTACCTAGCACTTACGTCATTTGACATCTTGAACTGAAAACTCTTTCTTGTGATTGAGTCCTTTTGTATGCTGATTTTCAGCTATTGTGGTTCACCAGTGAATTCTCTCAGTTTCAAAAAGGACTGATAAATCACTTTACTTTTAGGAAGAGATTTAGTAAGGCAAGTTATCTAAAGAATTGAGTTAATTAAAACTCGTATGACAGAAAAATTAATTGACTGGTCTTTGCAGTTATGTTGGAGTAGGTGATAGGGAAGATGTACAACTATTCTACTATTTTATAAAGTCGGAGTCAAATCCAGAAACAGACCCTGTTCTACTTTGGATCACTGGAGGCCCTGGTTGCTCTATCATCTATGAGATTGGTATATCATTTTCATCATTTTTGGTATTGTGAAATTAAAGTTAATTTAAGACACCCATAGAACCGATGTAAAAATATATATATAATGAAATGGCATAATTTTTTTCTAGAAATAGAATTATCTAATCCACACACACACATATCGATAGACCTAGTGGTTTGGTGTCAAGTTATACATGTTAGTTCCTTGTTCGAAACGTTTTGCACTTTTATTCCCTTTTTTTTTTTTTTTGAAATGTCATCTTAAAAATCTTGGGCTAGCAAACTTGGGTTTGACATCGCACTTATGCTCTAAGATTGAGCCTAAGTAGTTGGCTGCTTTTTATTTCAAGATCGGGTTAGTAGTTTCAACAGTATTTTAAATGGATTTAAGCTCTGTTAAAATATATTATCGTTCACTTTACAAGGTATATACATATATATAGAGAGGATTTTCAAGTTAATCTAACACGTGCCCCCCACCCCTAATAAATCACTTTACTTTTAGGAAGAGATTAATAAGGCAAGTTATCTAAAAGACATAGAACATAACTGTATGTGATCAAAGAAAATGAAGCTCTGGATCATTATTGATAACTTAGACTAGAACACCACAAAAAATGTATTAGCTGATCTGAATCATAAAAGTTTCTGGATTTTTACAAGCTTTTAAGTTACTTTCTAAACTTTTGAACTATGAATGTTAAGGACCAATAACTTTTGAGCCAGTGGAATACAATGGAAGTTTGCCTACAATGATACTGAATCCTTACTCATGGACAAAGGTGTGCATTTGATTATGAATTGTACTTCATGATGAACATAAAGTTTGTGCACAATTCAAAAATGTTAAAAGTATCATGGAATTTTTAGGTGGCAAGCATTATTTTCTTAGACTTACCAGTGGGCACTGGATTTTCCTACGCGAGAACTCCAGCAGCTCTACAATCATCTGATTTACAAGAAAGTGATCATGCATATCAGTTCCTTCGCGAGGTAATTAGATTCGTCATTCTTTGTGATTTCTCGTCAGCATAGGACGTCTAAGGTCTCTGATAGCATAATTTGATTCTTCTATTCTCAAATGCTGATAATGTAGTTCTTATAATACATTGAAAAACGTTTGTATATCTATTGCAACTAATTCCGGATGTTGGATCAGTGTCAAGTGAGTATCACATTTCACTTAGTTTCTCTGACTTTTAGGTGTCTGAACTTTGAAAGTAAAGAACTTTATGAATTATGAGTATTTTGTTGGTTGAGTAATCTTTTTCAGGATGTTTTTGCAGTGGTTCGTCGATCACCCAGAATTTTTAAGGAATCCATTATATGTTGGCGGAGACTCATACTCGGGGATGGTTGTTCCCATTATTACTCAAATCATAGCAATTAGTAAGGCTATAGTTGTTGTTTTAGTCCTATGCTCTATAACTTGTTGCCCTTGTACTATGCTCTCACATTTTATGGCCTTGTGATATTACAGAGAATGAAATAGAAATCAAACAATTTATCAATCTTAAGGTTAGTCATTTTTCTTATACAGATTCTCTTTTCCCTTAGGGGTAACCGGATCATCTACCCAACTCACAACTTTTAGTGAAATTGTTATCACAAATGATTATTCTGCAATGAACATCCTTTGCCCTCCTGTCCGGCTAATGATTCTGTAGAAAAAGATTATTTTTCCTGATGAATTCCTACAGGACAATGTAGAACGATATCACAACTAATAGTATACTTTTGAATGGTTTCAGGGATATTTACTCGGAAATCCAGCGACTTTTGAAGGTGAAAACAATTATGAGATTCCATTTGCTTATGGAATGGGACTTATTTCTGATGAACTCTATGAGGTTGGCATTTCTTTGGTGTTATATATGTACTTTTGTTAACTTTACTTGCACTAGCCTTAAAATTAATTGGTTTACTTTTCTGAAACAGTCGTTGAAGACCAATTGTAAAGGAGAGTACCTTAATATAAATCCAAGCAATACACCATGCTTGCAAGATGTTCAAACATTTCACAAGGTTGGAAATCATCTGCTTGTATTATTTGGCATTGACAGGTTCACTAAAATACTGACCTTATATGCAGCTTCTTAAAGGAATTAATAATCCCCATATTTTGGAGCCCAAATGTAAGTTTTTTTCACCAAGACCACACTTACTGTTTGGCCAAAGAAGATCTCTTGATGAAAAGTTTCATGAACTTAACAATCCTCAACAACTTCCTGCACTAAAATGTCGTGTGAGTATTTACAAAGTAATTGCATTCTTTATTCTATTGATTTTTTGTATCACGATAATTTACTACTTGCAATTGTTTTAGACTGATTGGTACGTACTCTGTTATCATTGGGCTGATGATGGTCAAGTTAGAGAGGCCCTCAACATCCGAAAGGTATGATAAAGGACGTTACACAAAAGCTAGATGAATTTATGTAATATACACTGATAGTATGTTACAGATCTTGATCCAAAAAAGGATAGTATGTTAGAGATTCACCAGTTATTTTCTTATTGCGAATGCGTAGAACTTAAATTGAGACTATAATATATCAAATACTCCTTTGATAACAGGGGACTATCGGAAAATGGGAGAGATGTGCAAGTTTGCAATTCCAAAAGACAGTCATGAGTAGCATACCGTATCATGCAAGCCTCAGTAGCAAGGGTTACAGATCTCTTATATACAGGTTGAGTAGGAATAAATTAACTATCAACAAAAATAGTTAAAAGTTTCTCTGTGAAACTACCAAGTTCTTTATGTTTTTATTTTTTTTAATTAAGCAGTGGAGATCATGACAAGGGTGTTACCTTCCAATCAACTCAAGCATGGATAAAATCTCTCAACTACTCCATAGTTGATGATTGGCGACCTTGGACTGTTGACAATCAAGTTGCCGGGTTAGTTAGCTTGATGAAAGACATCGTGGACACTTAAAAAATTGCGTACATTAGTCAAAACTCTGTCAGTGTATAGATGTTTAACTCTATTTTTTCTGTTTGCGCAATTTCAGTTACACAAGAAGTTACTCAAATCGCATGACATTTGCCACAGTGAAGGCAAGAAAACCTCCTACCAAACTAGTCTCTTGATCTGTCTCTTTCACTTTCTTTTATCACTTAAGTTTGTGAATAAAATTCCATCAAATAATTGGTGTTTATAAATTGCTTTGTTTTCTTACAGGGAGCAGGCCATACTGCACCAGAGTATAAACCTCGTGAATGTCTGGCAATGCTTAAAAGATGGATGTCTTACAAGCCCTTGTAATCAACACATATGTATCAATTTGTAATCAATGTCCAATGGAGCAGTTCCATTTCCTATTTAAAGGGGAAAAGGTTGTCATAGTATATAATTAATGTCAAGGTTCAGTTGTTAGTAGTGTTATTATGAAAATTTATCAACTCAATGATGTGGCCTGAAGGTGCCTGCTCCACTTCTTCAGCTAGAATTGTATGAAACATATCGAAAGAGTCGCATTCCACTGTGAAACTAGGATGTCTCATTCGTGGTCTCAAATAACGAATTCATCCTAATGTGAGTTATATGCTGACGATGGAAGAAACAGCGAAATATGAGTTGGTAACATTGTGTAACAGATAATTTGTGTAAATATTTGTTTAAAACATCAATGAATAAAAAGTCAACTTCCATGTTATTAATGTCAAATTTTGAGCTCTATCTAGAATAATCTTGAGTTATTTTGGACCAAAAAAAATCTTAAGTTCTTGACTGTACCATCAAGGGTTGGAAACCAAGTTTTTTGTGATTTGTATCCTTAAATTTCACCTCAGAATCTTTGACTGCTGGAAAAAATAATTCATGACTTGCAATTGTTTTTATCTATGGAACTAGAAGGGGACACTTTAAATAAGTGGAACACTTGGAAGTTGGAAACATTAACATTTAAGCTTAATTATTTTTTGAGTCAGCAACCAACTGGTATTAACTTATCATTGTTCAATAGAGTTACTAATCCCAAGGTTTGTTAAGAAAATATCTGCAATGCGTTGTACACCTTAGAGTCTCTTCAAATAAAGAATACTTGTCATTTATTCGTTGTCAAGGTAAGTACCCCATAAATGAAAGGGAAAAGGTCAAAATTTGCCCCCATACAATCTGAATTGTAACAACTTTGCCATTCCTTTGACTTCTTGTTCATTCATACCCTTGTTGTTAGCAAATCGTCTCATATTTGCCCTTGCCATTAATAGAATTTCAGTGTGAAATGAGTGAACTCCACATGTTCAGATTCTTAGAGAACAAAAAGGTTCAAATTTACATCTCAACTTTTAACTAAAATTCAATATTACCCCCATATCGGAGTTTCGTTAGAGTTCGAGGGCAAACATGAGATTTTTATACCGGCAGGATAATATTAGATCAAAAGTCAAACGGATAATAAAGTTGCTCAATATTAAAGTATACTGAAATTTGAAACGGGGAAAATTAGAGCTGGTGGAAGGTATATATTGTTAGGTAACGGAGTTGAAGTCAAAAAAGGAGTTGGTGATTTGGCTGTATTGGTCCCAGAAATTGTTGGAGGAAAGGAACCAGAAACTTACCAACTTTCAATCATTAATTTTCATCAGCCAACCAAAAGTGACCAACCTCTCTACTCTTTATCATAGCTCTTCAGTTTTCTATATATTACTAGCCCATTTTCATTTCTCCATAAAACAGATTGCTACCTTAAAACTTATCTACTTCAGATAACAAACTTACATAGTCAAAATATCCACACTTACTCAGCAATGGCAACCAATGGAGAAAACCAGAACTCAAGACACCAAGAAGTTGGACACAAGAGTCTCTTGCAAAGCGATACACTTTATCAGGTAAACTTTTTTAACACTTTTCCGCACAAATGTATATGGCTTGTTTCAGGCCACAAGTTTAAAAAGTTTGTGTGTGACATTACATTTATGGACGGGTTGACTTAAATCAATTATTTGATTTGTATTAATTTTGACAGTACATTCTTGAAACAAGTGTGTACCCAAGAGAGCCTGAAGCCATGAAAGAGCTAAGAGAGATTACTGCAAAACATCCTTGGTAACTTTCTCCTACATTAATTTGTTCAACTTTAGTTCATGCAAGTTGAATATTCAAATGTAGTCACTTTCTAGCTGGAATTAAGTATCATTCTTTTTCCCCTTTTATTTTTTTATTTTTTGGAAAAAACAAAATAGGAATATCATGACCACCTCTGCTGATGAGGGGCAATTCTTGAGCATGCTTCTCAAACTCATCAATGCCAAGAACACCATGGAAATTGGTGTTTTTACTGGTTACTCTCTGCTTGCTACTGCCATGGCTCTTCCCCATGATGGCAAGGTAATTATTATTCAGTTTAAGTTCTCTGCATTAATGGTATAAAATATAGTGTACATGATCAGTACAAGAAAATCTCTAAGATAAATATTAATCGGTAACATGATAAAGTTAACTTGGTTAAAATTCACCGATAGTATAAAAGAATACATACATTGTCAGACTGTCAGTGCATATAACTAAAATCTATTGCTCGCAGTCTTGATAGATGATAATTGAACTGAATAAATTCTGTATTAATTTGCTAAATCACTTCAGATTCTAGCCATGGATATCAACCGGGAAAACTATGATATCGGTCTTCCAGTAATCGAAAAAGCTGGGCTAGCTCATAAAATTGAATTCAAAGAAGGCCCTGCACTTCCAGTTCTCGACCAAATGATTGAAAATGTAAGTACCTTAAAACCCCATGAACACAAATAAAAAATGAATAAATTAAAAGCTCTAGCCTACAATGATCAACATTGTACTTATTTATGTGAAACATTGGTGGTACTTATTAACAGGGTAAATACCATGGAACATATGATTTCATATTTGTGGACGCTGACAAAGACAACTACTTGAACTATCACAAGAGATTGATTGATTTGGTCAAGGTTGGTGGATTAATAGGCTATGACAACACCTTATGGAATGGTTCAGTGGTAGCACCACCTGATGCACCTTTGAGGAAGTATGTTAGATATTATAGAGATTTTGTATTGGAACTGAACAAGGCCTTGGCTGCTGATCCCAGAATCGAAATCTGCCAGCTCCCTGTAGGTGATGGCATCACCTTGTGCCGCCGCATCAGTTAAAATATACAACGGAAAGGCATTCCACAGGGCTCATTGCAATAGAAGATTTATTATTCATGAAATTCTCTTTGTTTAAAATCATTTGTTAGTTTACCTTCTTATTTGTAACTACTATTCTCTTTTCTTGTAAAGGTTGCACTGTTTATATTACCTATTGTTTATTCACCATGCATTTTTATAAATTGAAAAAGGAATCCAAGTACAAAAATTCAAATCTCCAAGGACTCTGAATGCTTTTCTTCAGCTTGCTTAATTGGCCTTATGTGAGCTTAGTAGTTACTAATGATGAAAATAAAGGAGTTGAGATCGCGACAAAATCAATTGCTTTTATTTGATTCACTTGTTTAGGTTACGAATCAATTTTATTTATCTTGTGATAATTTTCTATTTGATTGGTCAGAGCGTATTATGTATGATTTGCATGCCACGTCACTCTCATTCGACATATGCATGATTCTATTGGTTTCTTTAATGCAATAATTACATGATATAACAAACATATAGTGAGTATTAACATTTAGTAGCTATAGTTTAACTTAATTACTTCTCATAGCAAATATTTGTGTATTAATAACATTTAGTAACTATATATATACACACACAAAATAATACTCATCACACATTCACTCCCAACCCATCCCTCCCATCTCTCCCCCCTCTCCCCATTTCCACCGCCGCCACCGCCGCCGAGATTTCGTCAATTGTCGTACCCTTCACCACCGTCATTTACCCCTTCCCCTTTTTCCCTTTCTCATATGCCATACAATTTTTCCTTTATTCTCCCAGGCAAAAAAAAAAAAAAAACGTATGACGATCCGTTTTACACAAACGAAGTCCCTCCAATCTCCGCCGCCGCCACCACAAAGAATTCAAGATGCCGACGATGGCACGGGAAAAGAACCTCGCATCTATGCTTTATGAAGAAGAAAACGCAGATCTACGTCGAAAAAAAATGTCGTAAGTTGTATTCGCCGGAATTTTTTTTTTGGGTATCGGAAAAGTCTAGATTTTCGTTGTATTTGTTGTATATTTACCGTGTATACAATATTTTTTCACTTGTATTTGTTGTATACATACCGGAAAATATTTTCCGGTCAGATCTGGAAAAAGTCTAGATTTTCGCTGTATTTGTTGTATATTTACCGTGTATACAATTTTTTTCGTTTGTATTTGTTGTATACATACCGAAAAATATGGCGTTTTTGTTAATTTTTTGGTGTATCTATGTTGTATACAGTATTTTTCGCCTGTATTTGTTGTATACATACCGAAAAATATGGCATATTTGTTAATTTTTTGGTGTATGAATGTTTTATACTGTATTTTTCGTCTGTATTTGTTGTATACATACCGGAAAATATGATGTATTTGTGTAATTAGTGGTGTACATGTATTCTTTTTTTTTATTCATAATACAACAAACGAATTTTTTCTTTCGTATAGTTATTTTATAAATACAAAAGGGAAAAAAAAATTATTGTATTCATAAATACAGCTAAAAAAAGAAAATTGAATACACATGTGGGAGCTGGGCTGATTTGCTACAGAACGTAAATATTGAAACATTAGCTATGCAGCTTGATTAAACCCCAAATGTTTGCTATTTATGTAAAATGCCCTTGTTTAATTTGGCACCACAGAATCACGTGACAATAGTTTGGACTTTAAGATGAACTAATAATCATTTGGACCTTGAGCTAGTGATATGAACTCATTCTTTGGAGCTCAACCAAACAGGCCAGCCCAAATAAAGTTAGACTTCAATAATAAATTTTGATTGGGATTTGTTATTTCTTGAATGTAAAAATTCATCCAAATTTAATATGAACTTCAATTCCACAAACTCATATGCCGACAATTACTCCCTTTTGCCTCCAAGTGTATATGTAACGTAGAATTTTTACACAAAAAAATATACTTATGCTAACGTCGAAACATTAGCACAGAAGGTACATTTATGTTGCTTTATGTATTACTTCCTCCGATAAAAAAAAAAAAGTGTCCATTTAGTCCCTTTTTTTTTTGTCAAAAAAAGTATCCACTTATTAAATTAAGAAATAATTAACCTTATCTTTCCATATTTGCCCCTATTAAGTGTTATGTGATCAAATCCCAATGCCTATTTAATTAGGGGTAGTTTAATCAATTTACAAATTTTTTTCTTGGAGTTTAGTTTTTTAATAAATGTGCAAATGGCTTTGTGGATTTTTTTTTTTATCCGAAGGAGTATTATTCAACTTGAAGTTGTATTTTCGGAATTATTCACTTTTTTTGGAATAACTTTTCACCGCCTTTACCCCCCTAACATTTAAGAGTTGGGAAACAATACCCCATTTACATATTGAATGGGAACGATAACCCCAATATGTAATACTTTCCGGTAAGAGTTCTCTTTTTTTTTTAAATAAAGATCTTTTTTTTTCTTTCTAGATTTAAAATATAAAAACGAAAAGGGTCAAATACAACCCTGTACTATCAAAAAAGGGTCAAGTATACCCCTCGTTATACTTTCAATCCAAATATACCCCTCCCATTATACTTAAATTTGCCCTCAAATTTAATGGAAAGACACGTGTCAAGCTCAGAATCAAATAACCCACCCCCCACTTTAAATACCCGATTCCTTTAGAAAACCACCCGTTTAATCGACCTGACCCATTTATCTACCCGATTCCTTTATAAAACCACCCGTTTAATCGACCCGACCCATTTATCTATCTTTTAAAAACAAAAAAAGTTTTTCCTCATTCTAAAATTAATAATATGCTATATACAAAAAATAAAAAACTCACTCTCTTAATTCTCTTAATTACAATTCTTCCTCTCCTCTATAACAGTTGGCTATTTTCATTGGAATTTAACAAGACATTGTTCAAAGGTTGGAGCAGGTCATTGTGCATTTTCTTTCGTTTTGGTTTGTCTGAATGTGTCCTCCATATTATTTTTCGTCACTAGCCCTCAAAACATCTTATACTTTCCTTGTTCATGAAATCATATCAGTTCCTATTACATATTCCTTAGAATTTCTCAAGATATGTTGAGTGATATTCAGTCTCTATCTCAGTATATTAGCATATTGAAATGTTGCTAATGGTAGAATGATTTTTGTTGTTTTAATAAATGTGCAATTGACATTTGTTTGTAAGTTTCGGGTCAGACAAATGGGTGGTTTTTCTAAAGGAAGAGAATTTAAAATTGGGGGTGGATTATTTGATTCTGAGCTTGACACGTGTTTTTCTGTTAATGTTGAGGGCAAATTTGTGCTAAAGTATAATGGGGTGGTATATTTGGACCGAAAGTATAACGAGGGGTATATTTGACCCTTTTTCTATTTTTATATTTTAATTCTAGAAAGAAAAAGAAAAGTCTTTATTCAGAAAAAGAAAATTCTTACCCGAAAGAATTACATAAGGAGGTTATCGTTCCCATTCAATATGTGAGGGATGTATTGTTTCCCTACCCTTAAATGTTAGGGGGTAAAGTGAGATTCACTCTTTGAAAATCAGTGTCCATGAAAATTCCGAATCCAACTCGAAGTTGTATTTCCAATTTGGAAAACAACATGTAACATGTTTTCTAACTCACTTTTTACTTTTGAAGGTGTATTTAATACATTCAAGCGTGAACATTATTTTAAATATCTTTTTGCAGAAAATATAAACAAACACAATTTATCTTCAACTCCAATTCCAAATAACGTAAGAAAAATGTTTGGAATCTATGGCCAAACCCTACTAAAATTGAAGAAATTGCACGGTTTTCCCTTCAAATGGGTTGGTCTTTAATTTTTGCCCTTCAAAATCGAATTTATGCCTAGCGAGACATAAGTTTTCTAAGATGCAGACAATAATTTATGGGATATTATGATGTAAAAATATAAATTTATGACCGCAAAAAAATCGTTTCTCTTGAGGGCCAAAAATTAACGACCAACACAAAATGGGGCCAAAAGTGGAACTGACCGTACTCCATTAGCAAACTTTAGAGGGTCATTCGCACGGATGTCCATATCTCGGGGTGGTGTTTAATTTTTGTTCCTTAAATAGTTGGTCTTTAGTTGTTGCTCTTCAGCGCTTTACGTAACAAAAAAGTGGCCGAAAATATTTTTAACATCGAAAAAAATTGGCCTACCTTATTTATGACCTAATTTCGTAAGGCATAAGTTCTGTTGGAATTAAATTATCCGGCATAGGTTGTGTAGTATCTAATTCAACCGGCGTAAGTTTATATTTTAGCATCATAATATTACACAAATTTATATTTTAGCATCATAATATAACACCCGCAGAAAAGTTTTCTAAACTATGCTGAGCGAATTAAATACTACACAACTTATGTCAGATAACTTAAAATTTTACATAACTTATACCGGATAAATTTTCATTAAATGACAAGCGGAGACAAAAATTTAAGACCACCTCAAAATAGGAGCAATCCGCAAAAAAAAAAAGACTTTTGACTTGAAATGAAGTGGGCTCGGATAATCCAATCTTTTAGGGGTAATTTGCACGATTATCCTTCGGGTGGTCTTTAATTTTTATCCCTCAAATTGCTGGTCTTTAATATTTACCCTCTGCCTAAAATATTATGAAATTTTTAGTTTGAACTCCGGCTTAGTCATAAAAATTATAAAAAAATCGGAAGTCAAGGCTTCGAGAAAAGTTTGCCTTATATTTGAAATCTTTAAATTTTGCCCTTCAGAAAACCCAGTAGTTATGTTTTAAGGCAAACTCTATCTCATAAGACAGACTTTAATTATACTTTAAGGCAAACTCGTCGCAAGATAACTTTGATAATTCTTCACAAGTTTAAAATTATGCTTTAAGGCAAATTACGTCGCGTAAGATGCCTTATGATTTAATTATGCTTTAAGGCAAACTCTGTCACATAAGACAGACTTTTTGCAAGATCTTGCCTTACGATTTTTTTTAACTGAGCAAAAGTTCAAACCCAAAATCTTCAAATATTTTTAGTCACCTTTTTAAGCGAAAATAAAAAACCAGCAATTTGAGGGACAAAAATTAAAGACCAGTGGCTGTGAGGATAATCCGCGCAACAAATTGATCTTTTAATAGTCTGACAAAGCCCAACCCACTTCAAAAGAGCTTCGGAGTTTCTGGAAAATTAAACACTGCAAGCGAACATCCACTACTGCTCTCCGATCTCCGACCACCGTATAAATAACTTCACAGAACCCCTTTTAAGCTGCAAATTCTTAGTAACCATTAATTACAAGTGGAAAAAAAATGGTGGAATTTTCCATGGCTAATGCAGAAGCATTTATAGATGAAGTGGATGAAGAACCAGGTGAAGAGATTGAATCAGCACCACCCCTCAATGTTGGTGAAGAAAGGGAAATTAACTCTAATGGACTTAAGAAGAAGCTTCTTAAACTTGGTCATGGTTGGGAAACCCCTGAATTTGGTGATGAAGTCACTGGTAACTAACCAAAATTGCTACTTCAATTTGTTTGTCTTGCTTTCCTTTTTAATTTGTTTCAGAAAAATTCGTCTTTACATTTACTTATTGTTAGTTAACAATCACAAGATTCAAAAGTTTTTTTACTTTTTTTTAACTCTGTGCCAAGTGAAAACCAGATAAACAAATTGAAACGGATGTAGTATATTCTATCAGTTGAAGTAACAGAATTCGTTCCAATTTAGATAACACGCTTTTTGGGGGTTGATTTTGGTCACTCAACTAATAGTTATCATCTCAGAAAGTCCAATTTCTTTCGACAAAGTGACTTTATGAGTTAGTAATAACTATTAATTGACCATCTGAGAAATCAACTCCGTTGGGAATTTGGATATGTTTTGCTAACAGCTTATGCGACGCAACTGTTTCATGAATTTTGACTTTAAATTGAGTTATTTATTTAGTCAAAACTAACTTTTTGGTCAATACAATGGATTATTATTGAATTATCACCAATGTAATATGTAGGCGAATTTTTATTTTATTGAACTCCCTGTCTAGTTAAATACCATCACATACTGGAGGGAAATATGTGTTGTTGTTGTTTTTAACTGAAATGTTTCTACTTTAATTCTTGGTTTCTGTATTGAGATGCAGTTCACTATGATGGTATCCTACTTGATGGAACCAAATCTGTTTCCAACAGAGACAAAGGTGAACCTGTTACATTCAAGCTTGGCCAAGGTGAGTTCTTGGTTGCGTTTGTTACTTCCCGTTAGTTCCTGGTTTCCTTATTATATTTGTGTGCACTTGATAATTAATGCTAATAATGTTTAAAGTTGCGAAAAATGGTTATTTTCTATAATTGTCCATTTCTCTTTACCGTTTTTCCTTATAATTTGCTTAAGAGATTGTATGAGTTCTTTATTTTTTTCCGTCTAAATGATAAAATGGATTTCTTTCTCTTTTCAAAAACTCCATTTTTTCTTATTTTACTGATCTTGTTTTTGAAAATTCACTTCATTGATTTATTAAGACCACCGAATAGACATGAATCTCAATGACAGTGACCAAGAATTGACAATTGGTAACGTAAGTAAATATGGAATTGACATAAAGATTTCTTATGAATTGTTCATTTTTAATATTCAGTTTAAACAAGTCGTATCTTGCTCAGACCAATAGCTGAGGTGGGAAAAAATTGTTGCATTTGCTGATACTGGGTTTCTGCATCCATAATTTGGTTTCTATTTATTGAGCTTAATTAGTTTGCATTGGTTGGTTAGAGAAAGTTGCTGCTGGCTTAGATTGCGGAATTGTCACGATGAGGAAAGGTGAAACAGCACTGTTCACTTTGCCTTCAGAAACTGGTTTTGGATCGACAGACTCTGATGAAGTTTCATGGAACTCTGTCATTCAGTATGAGGTCGAACTCATATCATGGATCAGAGTGGTGGATATTTGCAAGGATGGTGGCATCATCAAGAAAATTATGGAGAAGGGGGAGCTGATAGGACCTCCTGGTGACTTGGATGAAGTTCTAGGTACTTGAATGTGTCCTGTGTTTAGTTTTTACCCCAAAAGAGAAACAGAAGAGAAATATTTGACCCAATGAAGTTGCTGCTAGTGCCAGTATCTGCATTTTATGTGGTCTTCCTCGTGATATTGCATTTGTCAGTTGTTTATAGATAATATGTCTCTACTTTTTTCAATTTGATTTTGCAGTGAGGTACGAGGTGAGGCTGCTTGATGGTGTCACTGTTGCAAAAACACCTGAACATGGAGTGGAGTTTTATGTCAAAGACGGTACCTTGGTATCTTGGCTTTTATAATTGAGGATCAACAAACTTGTGCTATTAAGTATCAACTGATGATATATTTCTTAATTTGACTAACCAACTCTGTTTTCTTTTAGGCCTTTTTTGTCAAGCATTACCGAAAGCGATCAAAACAATGAGAAAGGGAGAGAAAGTGAATTTAATTGTTCAGCCTCAGTGTACGTCTTCCCAACTCATCTTTGCTATCATTCTTTGGGTTGGTAGTTAGGGTTCCTTTTCGGGGGAGGGGTAGTTTTTTTCCTATTAGGTTTTTGGTTTTCTTGTTTTTATGGATGAAAGTGATTTTCTAGTCCAGTGCTGTCTAGTCACTGTTATTGGTAATGAGTCAGAAAGATACTTCCTTCTTTCCATTTTAATGGACTCGGCTTAATATATAAGTTTGAAACTGTTTTATGAAGTGTATTCGTAGGTTGTGTCATCAATGGAGCCAACATAACCTTATTTCTTACCATAAAGCTGTCAGATGGTTGGAGTTTCAGATAGTACAGTTTGAAATAATTCTAGGCATTTTAGACATTTATTTCATGAGAAAAGTTAGTTCACATTCATAAATTTAATGTTTTAGTCCTTTATGCTTACCACTCGTGGCATTACACTGGGTATGTTGTTGTTGTAGTAGTCCTTTATGCTTAATACCTTTTGTTAGTTCAAACATTCATAATGTGTGTGCTCACTCGGACAACCTTAACAAAGAAGTAGCTCACTGCAAAAGTCTACTGTCAGAGCCCACTTTTTTTGCTTAATGTCGTCTTCGACAATTAAAATATATACATATTATGTATGTGTCTTGTTTATGTCTCAAAGACTCATGCTGGTAGAGAGGAACTGGAAATTCAATATAGTGATAGTTTGCTTCCTCAACTTATAGAAATTTCATGTTGTCCCTCTGTAAATGCAAGAAAATTGCGCTCAAGAATTCATGCAATCATTTTAAGTTGGTGTGCTTCTTCCTGACTTTATGACAGCAAGATATTCTTCAGGAATGGTTGCCCATCCTTCCTTATCAACCTGAAAAAAATCTCCAACAGTTCTTTTCATTCTTAAAATTTTCTTTACCTCAACATCTTTGCAGATGCCTCTGTTGACGGGGGTGTGGACTCTGAAAATGGCGTCCCTTCAATTCCTCCGAGTTCTATTCTGAGTATTGATCTTGAACTGGTTTCTTTCAAGCCGGTAATAAATGTGACTGGTGATTTGGGAGTTTTAAAGAAGATTCTAAAAGAGGGAGAAGGAGCTCTTACTGCAAATGAAGGTGCTTCTGTAACTAGTAAGTATTCAGAATTTATGTGCATTTTCCCTTTTCTCCCTTAGTGTATTAAAAACAGATAGTTGATATTATGTTATTATTCGTAAAAGGCTGGGAAGCAGTGGGATGACCTATGTTACTCGGACTCTTCACTTTCGGTGCCGCACCTGTGTCGACACGACATGGGTGTGGGTGTGGGTGTGGGATCCGTATCCGATCTGGTCAACCGATTTTGGATACTTTGACCAAAATCGATGTAGAAATTCTGGACAGATTCAATGATTTCTTTAATCAAAACTAAAGCTAAGGTGAAATTGAAGAAAATGGAATACCTTGTATATAAAAATTTCTATGTCACTCTGTTTCCTTTTATCTCCTTCGGGGGTTCTCCTCTTGATCAATATTTTTTCCTCAAGTATTCCACATAATAGTCCATAATTTAGGTTTTATAACTCTATTTTTAGATATTTGAATCTTTTGAGCCGAATCCCCGCACCCGTATCCATAACTGGATCCGTATTCCCGAATCTTAAAATTTAGATCATGAAGGATCCGACATCTAGATCCGCACCCGTATCGGACACCCGCACCCTAGTCCGAGTAACTTAGGTGGGATCTGCAGAAAATTGCAAAGATTAGAGGGAACAATAGATGGCACTTTGAATATGCATTTGGGTCATATACTGTCTACTTTACCTTCTATAATTTGTGAGGTTTGATCATTATGGATGAGACTTGTGCCTTGGAGATGACTTAAGTGGGCTCTCTATTTAACTATGGCGGGAACCATATATTATTTTTTGTGGGATGGAGTGTGGAATAAAAATGCATGTATTAGGCATACCTAGATAAGGACATGTAAATAACAAAAATACCCTTAACCTTTTCAAGAAAAAAAAAAAAACTAACAAAATACCCTTAGGAGCCGTTTGGACATGATTCATCTCATGAGATGAAATCACGAGATGAAATCATGTTTGGACATGCAATTTGGATTTCTTAAGTTGCAGTTTTTTTATAAACATAAAAACCCCATAAGTTGTGAAAACCATCAAAATTTTTTCAATTCTCATACAATCTTACCAAATGAGTAAATCATAGTTCATAATAAAATTAATACGCTACTAGAAGGCCTTTCTAAAAAATACAACATCAATTGATCAAACTTTAGTTCAATAAAAAGGAAAATTTAGCATGAATAGTAATGTAACTACTCTTTAATATAATCCTCTCACATGGTAAACATGATTGATAAATATATTTTACCAACTTGCAGATTAATATTTAATACAAATGGTTGGTAAACATGATTGCTAAATATTCCTTTTTAACAAAATATAAACGTATGGGTCAAATTTTACATTTATATTTTTTGAAATCATGCCTTTTTGGATGATTTGGGATTTCATGTCATGAGATGAAATCGCATGTCCAAACGCTGATTTCATTTCATGAGATGAAATCGCATGTCCAAACGCCTACTTAAGTTCAAACAAGCTGTATTTTTTTTGAAATGGTAACATGAAGTTCAAACAAGTCATTACTTTAAAGTAAGGCACCTTGCTTTAGTAAATTAAAATAAAAGCATTATTTATTACAAGTCATGATAGTATCATATTAGTAAGAATTCTTAATTATTGTGGATTTATTGTTTTTAAACTAAAACCTATACATTTATACTAATCAGTAAAGGTAATTATTGACTTTGGTACTACAATCCCTGCCTAACAATCGAGATATTAGTATTCATGGCCAGTGGCGGATCCAAGATTTTCATTCAGGGTGTTCGGAAAAAAGAAGAACCTAATATAATTTATTAAGGGTGTTCAAAAGTTAATATGAACATAAATACAGAAAATTTACCCTATATATACACTGTAATTTTTTGCCCAGGGTGTTCGGGTGAACACCCTGGACAACATGTGGATCCGCCCCTGTTCATGGCTGTACAATCAAAGAATTATAATCTCCCCATGACTAGTCCGTGAGCCAAACAACGCTTTATGTAAAATAAAGACGATACACAAATATGTAGCAGGGAAACCTCATATTGATGTTAAAAAAGAGAAAGCTCTACAACTAAATTAATAATTAGTTAAACTTTTATAAAGTTAGAACAAATGCTGAAAAATTGATGGTTGGGCCTGACCCCAAAAGATAAAATAAAGACTATATTCTAAAAACTGGTCAAAGTTTGGAAGCCAAATCCTAGTCAACTGGTAATTAAGTAACAGCAGCAACAGTTCCCTATATAGCGACAAAGCGAAAATATCTTTCAGTAACCGCAGCAACAGTTCACTAAATAGCGGTGACAAAGCGAAAATAGCTTAAGCTAGTTGAGATTAAATTGGATTAACGTATCATGAACAGGACTAAATAGATTGATGTGTTAGTGGTACTCCTAAAACTACTTTTTTTTCCCCACCTTTCATCAAATGTCATATTGCATCCCTCATCATCCTGGAAAAGTGGACTGCAAAGATGGAAATGTTATTTAATCTTGCCCAGTGAAAGACACACATATTTACTCAGCTATTTTGAGGAGCATAACTGCAGAATTAGCTGAAGTTTGGGTCCATTTTGAGAATCGGTAATGAGATTCACCTTGAGTATGGAGAATTTACTAACTAGTTGGTTTTTGTCTCGAATTTCCAGTTAGATATACAGCTACGCTTGAAGACGGCACTTTGTTTGAGAAAAGAGGCTTTGATGGAGAGGACGCGTTGAAGTTTATAACTGATGAAGGTGGGTGCGTTGGAACAAATTTAAAACTTATCTATGACTGTGATAAGTAAGCATGTGATATATTTATTCCCATTATCCACCCTTGCAATCATAAGGTAAATAAGGTTTTTATGTTAAATAGAGAATCTTGTGATACGTCCTTTGTCTTGAAATATTGTTATAGAGGTGCATTTCTTACATGACTTTCTTCTGAAAGCTCTAATCTATTTAGATTTTGTGTAACGTAGATTAATTCTATGAAGAAACCCTACCTATATGTTAAGTCTTCAGTGATGCTTCTGTATTTGTAGAAACTTATGCCTACGAACTTTGCCCGGCTATAATTATGTTGTACTGTTTTTCATGCAGAACAAGTCATTACCGGACTGGACCAAGCTGTTACTACAATGAAGAAGGGTGAACGTGCAATAGTGACAGTTAAACCTGACTATGGGTTTGGAAGTACTGAAGTGAAGCGGGATCTTGCTATGGTTCCTCCTTGCTCAACCATAATTTTCGAAGTTGAGATGTTAGAATTTGCAAAGGTAATTTCTGATGGAAGTCTGTAATCTGCTAAGACTTATTTGGCTTAGTATATATGGTTCAGCAATGTAGGATTAGAACTCATACCGTAATGATTGTGTAAATGACCCTAACACGTGGCCCAAGCCTCCAAAGTTCTGTTTGCAAATGTAGTTAATTTTCAAGGGTCGAGCATATGAAGAAACCTAAACTAATGGACACATTTGCTTGGACTGATTGATTAAGTTTGTAAATATATTGCTGTGCTTTTTTTCCTTTTTTGACAAGATTTAGTTATACCTTATCTTATAAGTAGCCCCAAATATTTTTGAGACTTGTAAGAATTTACTAGCACATACTAGGAAACCAAATAACTACTAACAAAACTTTTCTGGAACACATATAAGTCTCTTCTCTCTTCATCAAAAAGGTCCTCTCTCTCGTTTGTTATATCTTGCAGTAGTTCAGGTATGATTTGATGCCTGTCTCTTCTATGGTAAAGATTTCCTAGCTGGAAAAATGTTATTAGATGCATTGTCCATGCTTTTTTTTCAAGATTCAGTAGTTTGATTTCACCTAACCCAACAAAAAAAAAAAGTGCCAGTAATTTGATTTCCAGAATAATCAGTGTTCGAACTTTCAAGTCCCAGCCCCCTATCGACTAACCGTGACCCAATAACCGTGACCCAATAACTATTCTAGTTTGACTTTCGGGTCAAATAAGTTATTTTAATTTTTTTAGCCTTTTGATAACTTAATGGCAAATATTTGATGCTTCACAAGACTATTTCACAAAATTTCTTTCTCTTATTCATTATGGGTTGATGCATACAATTTTGCGAAATTCTAACTTTCTCCTTTTGGGAGACAAGGAAAAAGATACTCGGGAAATGAATAAACATGAGAGAATTGAAGTGGCCCAAAGGAAGAAAGATGAAGGCAATCTACTCTTCAAAGACGGAAAGTATCAAAGAGCAATGAAGAAATATGAGAAGGTATCTCAGTGAATTGATCATCAATGTTAAGAATGTGCAACTTTCTGTTAGATGCTTTTTTATTTTGGATTTCTTTTCGTCCAGGCTGTTGATTATATTAATGAAGATGAACCCTTTGAAGATGATGATCAAAGGATAGTTAAATCATTTAGAGTGTCATGCTGGTTGAACAGTGCTGCTTGTTGTCTCAAACGGAATGAGTTCCAGGAAGCAATCAAGCACTGTTCCAAGGTAATGTACATATGTTACAAGAGAAATGAATATAACAATACTATTTTTATGTTAAGCTGGATGGATAGGCATTTGTAGTCTGACAAGATTATGACCATGCATGACTTACCAAGGAGGAAGTTCATTACTCTCTAGGTTGGGGAGAGGTGCATTCTTTTTTATACGGTTATAGTTTAGCCTATGCTGCATTCTCTATCAAAAGGAGCTGTCATATGTATTTCTTCTTTTTCTTGTGAATGAATTGGCGATCACAGTCCTTTTCAAATTCATGCAAGCAGAGGCTAATTTCATCCTTATCCTTTCTCATTGTTCATAGGTCTTAGAAGTTGAGTCCTGCAATGTGAAAGCATTATATAGGAGAGCACAAGCTTTTATGGAAACAGCTGACTTGCACTTGGCGGAATTGGATATCAAGAAGGCACTAGAAATAGATCCAGAAAACAGGTAATGCAACTCATGATTTCAATATTTGTGGAGTATTCTTTTGACCATTATGAATCAAAGAGTTGCTGCTGCTCAGGGAGGTGAAACTGATTCAGAAGACACTAAAAAAACTCCAAGCAGAGAGCAACAAAAGAGATGCAAAGCTCTATACAACAATGTTTGCACGCTTGTCAAATGAGAACTCTTCGGCAGCAAAGGTTTGTTTCATGGTTTCTACCTGTGGGAAAAAATGTAGTACCGACTCATAATTTGATAATGAAAAGAGAGTAGAGGAGGACCCGCCAGGGTAGCTCAGTTGACTGAGCATGGGACTTTCATAATGGAGGTCTCAGGTTCGAAATCCCCAGGCAGCAAGAATTTGCCTTCTGGGTCGAGCTCGTCGCACGGGGCTTGCCTAGTGCGGGTTATCTCTCCTATGTGGTTTGTGAGCTATTGCATAGGAGTTGGGTTTACCTTGTGCGCACCCGAAGGGTAGTGGCTGTGGGTTCCCATGTCATCGGAAAAAGAAAAAGAAAAAAGAGAGTAGAGGAGGATATCCTTTTTTCAAAAGTTTTAGGCAAGAAACTGAAGTGCAGAAATTTTCAAGTCCTTGATGATGCGCTACTTGAAAGATTTTGGCTCATTTGCGCTCTAATTAATTAATTGTAACCTTCTGAATCTGGCATAAGCGAAGTTGTATTACTTCGAGGAAATTGGATTCTGTGATCAATCTATAAAATTTACCTGTTATTTTTAGGCTAATTACAATCTGACTTTGTTCTGATTTAGCAGAGACTAAAAGTCGAAGAAACGGATAGCAAGAATGAAGAAAATGTTGGTGAAATCAACATGCGTTGATAATTGATTAGAAGTTGAATCTAGCTGAAGAGTTGTACATTTTCTAAGACCAACAGAAAACATGTATAGACAAGGTAATAGAGAAAGGTCTTCAACTTTATTTTATTTTAAATGTAAAATTGACACTTTGCGGTTGTATATTTCATTAAGATGTTGCAAGTTAGAAGTTTATTTTTTAGTTGTCCCTATAGAGTTTGAAGTATCCTCTGCATATCTGCTGGCTTGGCTTATTGTGTTCCATCTAAATATCTAATAATGCTGTGAGATTTTAGTTGCAAGTCAATAATAACTCACTGATTTTGGATAAATTACACTAAAATCTCATCATTATAACTCAATCGTACAAGATTTTTATTTGGGCAATTTGCACGATTGCCCTTATTCGGGGGTGGTCTTTAATTTTTGCCTTTCAAATTGTGGGCCTTTAATATTTGCCCTTTGCATAAAACTTCTGTGTTTCGGATTTGAACTCAGGTTCAGTCAAAAAATTTATAAAAAAAAAACCGCAAGGCGAAGTTTGCCGGCAAAATTTTACCTTAAGGTAGAATTTGACTGTAAACTCTACTTAAGGCAGAGTTTTGCCTTCAAAGAATTAGGTAAACTCTCCCTTAAGGCATGGTTTTACCTTCAGCCATAAGGTAAAGTCTACCTTAAGGCAGAAGCTTGCATTAAGGTAATTTTTTTTTTTTTTTACTCAATTGGATTTTGCAAAAATCTGTCTTAAGGCTTAACTTTTGCCCGAATAGGTCTAATTTTGTTATGAAATTCTGTCTTGCGATTTTTTTTTTTTTTGACTGAGTTTTTGAGCTTCAAATCTCGGAATATTAGGTGAAGGGGAAAAATTAAATACCGGTGCCTTTAAAGGACAATCCGCGCAAAAAATGTTTTTATTTTACAGTTCTCACTTGAGGCAATCAATGCTACCAACCCAAATTAAAAATCTACTGCTCAAAGGAGGAATATTATATTTTCTAATCAGCTAAGGAGAATAAGATCACAAAGCTTAAAAGTCTTTTTTTCCTTTATTAAATTTTTTGTCGAGTCCCAAATAAAATGAGTATGTTATAGGGGCCTGCCAACGAATAATGGAGATCCACACCCAAGCAGAATTAGTGAACTGTGTAATAGGTGGAGTAATTATTTCACGCTATTCTAAAGGCAGCTGAGTTAGCCGCTGGCGCGCGATAGGCTACGTCTGGATTCCATCTAATTTGTGGATTAATTCTTCTTCATACTATCAAAAATAAGATCCATGCCAAATTCGAATTTGCCACACTCGAGAGCATGGTCTTCTTCATTGCAACTTCAAAGTAAACTATTTCTCGAGTCCGATCTTATTTTTCAAAAGTCTTTTTTTGCAAAAGGGGTAGGTAGACATTACCACATTGTTATAGGGATGTTTTTGTCATTTCAGAACATACCATGAAGTATCAGTTTGTACGTACCAGCAACAAATTACGTGTGCCATATTTTTCCTACTCAACTGGAAAACCATCTTATTCTATAATCAAAATTCCCTGAACAGTATTGTCATATATTCCCGGTAAATGTGAGATATTCCCTAATTAGCTCCAATATGTTTGTTCAACTTCTAATTCTATTTGTTGTACAAATAATTAGCCCATTGGATGCTGCAACAGTTGAGTTTCTTAGTTTTTTCAAAATAGAAAAAAATATTTTCCTTAAAAATTTGAGGGAAAATATTTTTCAGATCAATAAAAACACATCAATGCACTCCTAGTCCACTTCCACACTATCCACCTACTCCCTACCTGCCTACCCCATCCTTACCCCTACCTGTCTACCCCATCCACCCCCACCCACCTCCCACTTCACCTACACCCCACCATCAAAAGTTGCAGTTTAAATTCAAAAATCTCATAGAGTTTTTGCTTTGAATATATGCAAATGATTTTTTAACTTGCATACCAAATACAAGAAAATGAATAGAAAAATCACTTATTTTTTAATAAAAACATTTTTCATTTTACCAAACACACTGAAAGTAATTCATTCAGAAAGTTTTTAAGCCGAAAAAAGCTCAAATTAAAGTGCGTAATTGACGACTTTTAGTTTATTTTAGAGTCCGTAGCATTTTGCACCCCTAATGTATTTTCTCTTTTGCGATTTGCACCCTGTCCTATTTATTTTTATGATTCGCACCCTAACCTCTTTATTTTCTTGCAAAGTGATGAAACCACTCATTTTTCAAATTTCCCATGCCGGGCAAAACTGGAATACAAATAATAAGAAAAGAAATGGCACAAAATTAAATCTTCTACAAAATCACATCTACTAGCTGCACACAAGAAGTTGGAATTTTGGAATTTCTTTCCCGAGTATTCCAACCTTGCATGCATGATCCCCACCCCTATAGAATTTTGGAATGAAACAAGAAAATAATTGTTCTGAACAAGTTAAAGAAATCTGATAGTTAATTATTTGTGTCAAACGAAAATCAATACTATAATCTATATTATAGCAATACACGAAGTTCTAGTAGAATATTGCATGAGTAGTACTTTTAATCTTGGTAAAAGCACCAAATACGAAGAAATCAAGTCGTTATTCATTACGGTAAACACCAATTAACGGAAAAGTCGAAATATGGCCGAAACGTCGATGACGAAGGCCTTGAATGGAAGGGCCGTTGGCAATCTAGTAAAAATTCGATCATGGTCATGCGTAACGAAACTAATTGAGCAATTAGAGCAAAATACTTTTATGGGGATTATGAAGTATCGCAGGAAAATTTGATCATAAAAATGAGTTTGCATGACCCGGGATAGAGATGGACATGGCACACGTACATCAAGCAATTCCGATGGTCCATCATCAAATGAAGTACCTTATGAACTTCCTTATGGTACAATTAGGGGTGGTTGATGAGTAAGCCACTGAAGGAGGAGATATAACCTTTTTGTGGATTTGGGTGGTGAAGAAATGATCTGATCTTGAGGGAGGATGACAGTGATGCAATTTTATTATGATCATTCTCCTTCTTATTATTTGTTTCCAATTTTGCCCTCGTGTAAATTTGAAAAATGAGCGGTTTCATTATTTTGCAAGAAAATAAAGAGGTTAGGGTGCGAATCATAAAAATAAATAGGATAGGGTGCAAACCGCAAAAGAGGACATACGTTAGGAGTGCAAAATGCTACAGACTCTTTATTTTATCTTAGAAGTACTTTTGGTATTAAATCTTCAATTGTTCACCAATCATTTTGGAATGACGACAACACTCTGGTAGGCACCATGTCCAGCTATTTATTTTTTTCCAGAAATATCCATCACTTAATATTTTGTCGTCTATCAAATAAAATATTGTCACATCGGTACAGGGATGTTTTTGTCTTTTTACAACATACACAAAATTATGGGATCTCATTGGTCATATAGTCAACATACTCCAGAACTAGATCTTCAAAATTTAAGCATTGATGGTGAAATTGAGATATTCACTCAACTCCAGTATGTTTCTTCATCTTTTTCTTTTTATATTATTATTAGTGGTACAAATAAGCCCGCAGCAAGCTGCTGCAACAGGCTCAATAGTTGAGTTTCTTCCTGGATTTGAAGGTCGCCTTCCTTTTCATCTTGAAACTGGGTTAGTTTCCTTCTTATTAAACTTTTTTCCATGGCTTAGTTTGCCTTTATTTTCATCTTTTATATGCACATTTTGCTAAATTCTGATTAATTATGCTGAGTAAAGAGAATTAATAAGTATTGGAAGTGGATCCAGAAGATATAGTTAATATATTTAAAGGGTCGTAACAATTACTACTGATTGGAAGAGAAAAGATATTAATGATTATAATGGATTAAGGTAATGAGCTAGCAAATGTAGAGAAACAGCCCAGAGGATGGGATTTCTAGTGAGTCAGGAAGGGGGTAAAAGGAGGAACAAAAATGGTATTTACCTATATATTTGATTATAAGAAATCATAGTTTGTACCAATTCTAAAAGAATTTAAGTAATATAGACTGTCGGTGTAAATATTTTTATACCAGCAGGCTATTTTCACCTGGTGCAGTAAGGAGTATATGTTATTTTTAAGATTTCAAATGTCATATTTTAAAGAGACTTGCCTATGAAAATCATTTGGATCATAATAGTGAAAAGAATTTTTTATATTGACGATGTATAAAATTTAAATTCATTCAAAAATATCTAAATTTTAGTTCAGAATTTAGATGTCAAAATGTGCGCTTGATATATTACTCCTTATATTCCAATTTACGTGACATAATTGAAATTTTGACATTTAAATATCTAAATTTGAACGGTAAATTCGGAAGTTACTCATTCTTTTTTGTTACTGTACACCATCTAACAGCAGTAACATCACCTTCATCATCTTTATTTATTAATTTAACTCTCGTGTAGACTTTCTAATTAATTAAAGATAAAAGAAGGTTAAGTTGGAAATATTATACTTAAACATTTATATCATCAGGTATGTAGGTGTGGGTCAAGAAGAGGAAAAGCAGCTGTTCTATTATTTTATTAAATCAGAATCAGATCCTGAAAATGATCCTCTTATATTGTGGCTCACTGGAGGACCTGGTTGCTCTTCATTCAATGGCGTTGTCTATGAAATTGGTCAGTATAATTGGATCTTCTAAACCATATGAAAATTAGATTTAAGTTATATAGATTATAGACTGACAATGCATTGTTGGTGCATCTTAGCATAGGAAAAATAGTTTAGTTATTATTTTATCAGGTTCCTAATTAATGCTTATCATAAAGGATTATATGTAATTATTTTATAAGTGACCTTATTATATAAATATTTTTACACTGCTAATGCATAGAAATTAAATTCCTTGAGATTGTTAATGTTTGATATAACCATTTCCTTTGAACTACATGCAATTATTACGTTGAAACTTTGATGCAGTTTATATGATTATTGCTAGAATTACCAAAGGTTATTGGTTAATATTGCATGATATTTTGCCTAAATCCGAATAATGCAGGGCCATTATATTACAAACAAAAAGAGTACAATGGGAGCTTACCAACACTTGGAGTGACTCCAAATTCATGGACCAAGGTAACTCCAAAAAACAAGAATATATGGAGTATTAATTAGTACATCTATGATTCTTGTATTTCCTTAGTAATAGTTGGAGCTAAATTTGGATCAAATTTAACTGTGTTGATATTTTCAAAACTTATAGGTTGCAAATATAATCTTCTTAGAACAACCTGTAGAGACAGGATTTTCTTATGCGACAACACCAGAAGCAATTAATGTCACTGATGTCGAAGCATGCAAGCACGTCTATGAATTTCTACTTAAGGTATGTATTTAATACACAAATTTGGACTCAATCGTTGCAAATGCAATTACAATATGTTAGCAAATTTCGATGCTGAAAATGGCATTTTGAAGATGGTTTTTCTCGGATGATCTCGCATTTTTGATTGCGAGAGAACATAACATTAGACTAATTTTAAGGCAAGAAATATTTTTTGTTTCTAACCTAGTTAAATTGACTAATTACATCATTGCAGTGGCTCGTTGATAATCCAGAATTCAGTTCAAATAGTTTTTATGTGGCCGGAGATTCATATTCTGGTATCATTCTTCCACGTGTTGTCCAACTGATATCAGATGGTAATTAATTAACTTCATACATATAATCCTAATTTTATGTATCTTATAACTATATAGTTTTCTCGTTAATTACCCGGTTATTTATATATGCTTTCTTTACAGTTTATTGGTAGCATTGCTTGTTCATATACCTAAAAGTGACATAATCATTTAATTGCAGGAATTGAAGCAGGCAACAAGCCTTTGATTAACCTTAAGGTTCCTATGTTTAATATGTTATTCATTCTTTTCTTATTTTTTTTTTTATTAGTATTGAAATTAACAGCCTATCTTTGTCAATTTTTATGGTTAATGTCAGGGTTATCTACTGGGAAATCCTTTGACGTTTCCTGAAGAAAAAAATTTTGTGATGCCTTTTCTTCTTGGTATGGCAATCATTCCTAATGATCTTTATCAGGTAATTTTCACCAATATTAATTTATTTAAACAATCATGAGTTATTTAATCAGTTTGGTCAAGCTTTCTGTGAAATTAAAAGTACTTTTTTTTTCCTTTCAAAAAAGCACTTATTTTGGAGAGTTGAGGACATTTGGCCAATTGCTTTTTTTTTTTTTTTTGGTTTTGAATAATAACGTACAGTTATTTTTCAGAAATTGAAATAAGTAGCTTCTCCTTGGAAGCACTTTTTGAAAGCTTATCTAAATACGAGAATTGATACAGACAAAAATATTTTTTGAATTGGTTAGTCAAACACAAACTGCTATTAATTTTAAATTCTTTTTCAAAAAGCACTTTCAAAAAAAGCAAATTTTGAAAACTTGGCTTAACGAATTAATAGTATTAAGGGTTTAATTTTTATCTTCAACTTTTTTTTTTTTTTTGCTTTACATTTTGAGCTTTTATCGAAATTACAATATTAATATTTTTCATAACAGTCACTGGTGCAAAATTGCAAGGGAGAATACAGAGAGGACTTTGCTCCCACTAATGCTCAATGCACCCAGGATCTAGAGAATGTGGACGAGGTTAGCAATTTCTTAAGTATAATTTATGTTTCAGTTTTTCTTAATTAGTTGGATAGTGGTTAATTTGTTGAATTTGAAAATTTTGTAGCTGTTGTGGTATATTAATGATCAACATATTTTAGAACCCGTATGTGGATCAGAAACTGAATCTTCAAGGCCATTGATATCTGCATTTCGAGGGAAAAAAAGAAGATCTCTTGAGGAGAATTCCATCTCATCCAGTTGTTATGGAAGCTTTGTAAGTCCCTCCACCGTTGTCTTTGATACATCAGAAAAAAAACATGAGGACAAAGTAACTCGGATTCATGTCGGAAAGTTTTATCTTGGGGTATGAGTGTCCAGGAGGACATGATCGGCCCGTCCCATCCTGTAAGCTTAGTGGGATGGGACGGCGTAGTGTTTCGTTCCCCTAGGACCCCATTTCGCGTATCACCCTTAAGTTTGTCCCCCGTCTTGTTGGACTGTCTTAGTAAGGTAAGGGTGTCCATGGCGCGCCGGGATTTACCGTCCCGGTCTCGTCCCGTCCCATCCCATAACAGCTTTGTGGGATGGGACCAGGGGCGGATGTACCAAGAGCCCAGGGTGTTCACCCGAACACCCTGGACAAAAAATTACAGTGTATATTTAGGGTAAATTTTATGTGTTTATGTACATATATTAACTTTTGAACACCCTGAACATATATTACAGTGTATATTTAGGTTCAATTATTTTTCCGAACACCCTGAGTGAAAATCCTGAATCCGCCACTGGATGGGGCAAGAGTACAAGACTAGTGTTTCGTCCCCCCTAACCCCTTAAGTTTGTTCCCGTCCTGTCCCACTTAAATTGTCATGTCCTATTACGTCTTGTCCTGTTTGACAGCCTTATTTTGTGGCAAAGAATTCTATGCTAAATGTGACTCGACTAATAAGGCATGAATTCGATTTAGTTAAGGATTGAAAGGTATTTACCACCCCACCACAATCTTGACTAGTAATTAAGTGAGAATTGCAAATAAAGGGAAATAACTTTTACGTTTTTTTTCTTCTAACTTTTCAATGCGTATGCCTTGTGGTTTTCGCTTAAACTCGTAACATAAGTACATGACAGTTGGAATTGTGACAAGAAAAAGGAGCCGTTTGGACATGATTTTATCTCATGAGATGAAATTATATTTGGACATTTAATTTGGATTTCTAAGTTGCAGTTTTTTTTATAAACATAAAAATCCCACAAGTTGGGAAAACCATCAAAATTTTCCCAATTCTTATATAATCTTACCAAATGAGTAATCATAGTTCATAATAAAATTAATACGCTACTAGAAGGCCTTTTTAAAAATACAACATCAAATGATCAAACTTTAGTTCAATAGAAAGGAAAATTTAACATGAATAGTAATGTAACTACTCTTTAATATAATCCTCCACATGGTAAACATGATTGGTAAATATATTTTACCAACTTGCAGATTAATATTTAATACAATGGTTGGTAAACATGATTGCTTAATATATCTACCAACTTATGGATCTTTTTTTTACAAAATCTAAACGTATGAGTCAAATTTTACATTTTTATTTTTTGAAACCATGATTTCAAATCCCAAATCATGCCTTTTTGAATGATTTGGGATTTCATCTCATGAGATGAAATCGTATGTCCAAACGCTGATTTCATCTCATGATTTCATCCGCATGTCCAAACGCCTACAAAATACAGTTGGAAATGTGATTCTTAACCACTACCATAACTGCAGGTTGATAGACACGACCTCTCAAATAAATGGGCAAATGACCCTAGAGTTCAGAAAGCACTCCATGTTCGAAAGGTTTGTGATTATGTCATGGATTTAAGTTTTATAAACTGAAAATAATAAATGACAAGACTGTGCTGACACATTTAACTTGTTATAGTATGCAACTTTCAGTCTAATTTTTAGATTATTATATGTGATTGATATAAAGGGATGCTTATTTATTGATGTAGATCATTTTTTAGAAGCATATACATTGTTAGTGTACAGATCTTCCTTTCAAATCCCAATAGATACAAGCACAAATTGATCCAAACACCACAATTTTAAATAAATTAAAAGAACTGCCAAAAAAATTGAGTCAATATTATTTTTCCTGAACTATCTTTTTTTATTCCATACCAGGGAACTGTAGATCATTGGGCAAGATGCAGGCAAAATGGTATAAAGAAAACCTACACATTTACCTTTATGGACAGTATTTCATATCACATAAATCATAGCTGTAAAGGCTACCGTTCACTTATATACAGGTAATTTTTTCTTTCTTAATCAAAGTTTTAGTTTGTTCATATTATTAATTCTTGAAAACAAAATAAATTTTTTATTAAGTAAATTTAAAACATTTGTTGTTGAAACAGTGGGGATCACGATATGGGTGTACCATTCCAATCTACAGAAGCATGGATTAAATCACTGAACTATTCCATTGTCGATAATTGGCGTCAATGGACTGTTAATGGTCAAGTGGCAGGGTATTTTTGTAGATTTATACATTGTTCTTTTAGATTTTTATTACAATAGTTGTAGCCTGTTTGACATAAATTTTAGGGAAAAAATAATAATTTTGAATAGTAATATAAGTTGTTTTTCAAAAAATTTAAAAAGTTGTTTTCTCCCATAAGCATTTTTAGAACCTTGGTCAAAAACAAATTGGTGCTCTAATACTGTCAAAGTATTCTTCAAGTTGATTAGCCAAACACAAACTGCTACTCATTAAAATTTTCGGACACTTCTGACAAAATATACTTTTCAAAATAAATAACTTTTGAAAAATTAATCAAACAGGCTACTAGTTTAATTTTTTTTCCTTGTCACCATAGCTACTACTCTGATTTGTTTATCTATTCATTTATTTGTAGTTACACAAGATCATACTCCAATAAGATGACCTTTGCAACCGTGAAGGCAAGAACTTTATATGTCAATAATATTATTTTCCTTGGCATGATTTGTTTATTCTATTTCAGTTTCTTTTTCCTTATACATTTATGTTTTTTTTAAATATTTTAAACAGGGAGCAGGACACGTGGCTCCTGAGTTCAAGAGGGAAGAGTGCTTTAATATGTTCAAAAGATGGATATCTCATGATCCTTTATAGACTATTGAAGTTATTAGCCAGCATTTGATGCTCATCTCTTTTTTATTTATTTTTTGTAATCATTAAGACGCAATTGTTTTTTCTTTTCCTAATATTATTCATTGCAGAGCATATGTAGTTGCCCAACATTGGATGAGTCTACAGGCAATTAAAACTTTTACTTCTGTCGCATTGTATTTTTTATCTATATAGTATATTACTAGAATTCGACTTTTCATTTTTTATATTATATCTTGCTTTCGTGCTATTTTTTGGGGTGGTAAAGATAAGAAAAAGCAAAGCTCTCTCGTTACTCTTGTTTATGGCAAAGAAAGAAAGGAAAGAAGAGATAAAAATAATAAAATACTGGTGGAACCAATCTATGACCAAGAGATTGATTTTAAAATAAAAAGAAGAAGCTTGTCCATCAAATGTCTAGATCTTTGCTTGTTTTATTTTCAGTAAAATAAATAGATGTTACGTTGTAGTAATTAAACTGGTCAAGGTGGAGCTACATGCCTGCATGCTTTGTAAGTTAATTGTGAACAACGTCAACCCATGATCATTTTATGTATCAAGAATCCCATAAAAGCAAGCAAAGACTTGTTAAGCCATTATCATCATCAATGCGGAAGCGTTTTAAAAATGTGGAGCGTTGTGATTATTTCCTCCACTCATTACACCTTCTATAATTAGCAATTAAATAGATCACTTGCCTAAGGCTAAAAAGATGAAAGGGACACAACAATATTTTTTTTTTTGGGTAATACATAACCACATATTTATATACATCAACTCTCAACCTAATATACCTACAGATAAGTGACACAACAAGAAACCCCAAAAAATAAGTGATTTGAGTCATGTCCGTCAACTATAATTGTTTAGCATGTTAAAAATCACAACAATTAAATTATTGTTCATCCACGGCTAGTAAAAAAAATCAATATTCTTCCACTTGGATAAGATTCACTTAACTTGAATTCGCAAAAGTGTTAAAAGGAAAATAGATTTAATAAAATAACTTTTGAGTTGAGCGAACATTGTCTACAAACACATAATTTACAACTCCACCTTCAAACATGATCCAGTCAAATGAGAATATCTATTATGAAATGCAGCATTACTTACATCAACAATACTAGACCAATTCACAATCAAAACACTGCAAATTTATCGACATAGACCCAACAATGTGGTAGTGTAGCATGAAATAACCATCACAGACTCCAAATCGAGGTCATTTTATGTCGGTCATTCAAGCAACTTTTCATAATAATGTATGTACAACCGGTTAACATACACACTACTAAAATAACAATTAATATAATTTTTTTTTTATAACAACATGTGAGCATTAGAACGACATATGTCTCACCAACAAATTTTGATTTCGATACTCTAACACATGCAACATACTACAACTTGCGACAATTTAGACACGCTTTGAGTGAAGTAGAAATATTATTTCGTGCTTTATAATAAGACTCTCAAAACAACAAACACACATTCTTAGTTATATTTTCATAAGGTAATAAGATTTAATTCCCTCAATGGTCACCCATGTTTTGGGAATTGTCTCATAAAGTCACTTTTGTTTCTTTTAGGACTATAATATCATTGAACTATCAGTATTTTTCTTAAAAAATACTAAGCACCACAAAAGTTTCTTTCTCTCTTAGTTAGCATGTCATGTCATATTAAAACTATATATCTTTGGGAGTTGCAATGCTCTTTTTCTTTCGATCACTGAAAACCCATCAAATCCGCTGTCAAAACTGCAGAACATGTGACTCAATTAGAATTCAATTAGTTGACATAACAAACACTATTGTATTCTTTCTCCAAAATATCAGCTCAAATATTTTCACTTTTTACTCTCTCTCTCTCTCTTTTTTTTTTTCTTAAAAAAAACAGGAAAAGCGATTTTGGACTGTCTTTTCGGTACGTACCGTCACCAAATTTTCAGGCTTTGCTTATTCCGTTTCTATTTCTTGCAGTTTCGATCACAAAATGGAAGAGAAGCATTTATTTCCTTCAGTAATTGGAGCAAAAGATCAACCAGTGTTTCAGTAATTGATAATGTTGTACTTCTCCCCTTTTTCTTCTAAGTTAACTTTTTGCATCAAGATCTACTATTTAGTTACTTTGCCTACTGATGGAGTTTGTATCATTGAGACACTAACATTAACTCATGAATTTGGTAATTTTTCTAAAGCAATAGTACCTATCTTAGATTAATTGCTCATTTGTTTCTACTTTCCTGCTTACCACTTAATTAATATACTTATTAATCAATTTTCTTTTGTGTTTTCTTAATCTTTTCATTAGAATTTGTTTCTCTTTTGTAATTACCCACGTCGAATATTTGATCTTGCTGTTACTTCGATGTATTTCCTCCTGTTTTTGTAACTCTTTGTTGGTCTACCGTGATTCACTACAATAGGTATATGAAGAAAGAAAGTAAAGGAAAATAAAAGTGGTCTTAAAATAAGGTTTGGAAAATTCTGATGAAAATGGTCATCTAACAACAATTCCCTTAAGATGGTACGTTAAGTTTGTAAAGATTTGGGTCTTAATAGTAGTTTGTGAAAAGATGGATAGGCAGTGTTGAGTCATATAATATATTGTAAATTGAAGGGAGTGGACTTTTCTACTTGAGGAAGAAAGGGGTATTTGAAATTTTGGATGCAGAAGAAAGCAGATTATATGTCCAGCTTGATTTGGATACATAGTTGACCATGAAAATGACATGAGGTTTCTGCTTTGGTCAAGAAACCAGAAAATTCATGTTCTATCTTGAGCCTGATATCAAGCAACATGATCAACAACAATATTCTGAAAAATTCACCTTTTTACATGTAATTCATTGAGGCCTTTCACTTTGGACTTCGTTTTGTGCACGCTTTGTTTATCATACGCTCTGCTATAGATAGGAGGATCTCAACTCAATTGGAATAACATATTATCTCAAATATATGAGTTGGCTAAGGAGGGCCTGCAAACGAACTATTATGATGTGAAGAGGATGATTGAAACATTTATTCCGCTTCCCAATTATCCGAGTCTCCAAGGGCTGTGAATGTTTCTTCCTTCATGGGAAGGCTAAAGTTATTAACTTGACAACAACTCTCCTTCTGAAATTGGGAATTCTAATCTACTGAATTAAATGCAAGTTTTATCTATTGAAGTACTATTTTGTTTAGTTTTTGTACTCAGCTTTCAGGAACTTTTTGCAACTTGACGAAACAGCTGCATTTTCGAGAGGTAAATGTAATTGAGTTTCCAGTGAATTTAAGTGTTATTTAAACTTCTTTTATAATGTTAGCCTTGTACATGCATTTCCCCGTGCAAATGCCAAATTATAAAGTACAAGTATGATATTTGTATAGGTTGTATCCAATGAGCTATACAAGATATTGGACTGTAGGAAGCCTTCTTTTGCACCAAACAAAAGGAAGAACCATTGATGTCGATTTGCAAAGGTGAGTTTGTTTAAATTTCTACTTTAGCTTTACGTTTTATATTTGTACATGCTAATGCATGACACTCTTTGTTGGTTTGTCAGGTGAGTATGTTGAAGTTTATAATCTATGATTATGCTTTATAGTATTTTAGCGATTAATACGTGAGCAGGCATTAAATATGCTTTATAGTATTTTAGCTTTTTGGGACCACCGATAAGTATTGTTGTTGCACGAGGGTAAAGAAATGTTATATTACTTTTTCCGCCTTTTGTGAGTTGTATGAAGGAAGTTTTATTCAAAGTGCACCTTTTGTGAGTTGTATGAAGGAAGTTTTATTCAAAGTGCAGTTGTATTAATGGTAGAAGTTTTTGTGAAACCTCTTTTTAAGTTTCCGCCATTGCTAAAATTTATGTCAAGGAGTCGATATTGAAAGGCATGTGAATTGATAGAGAAAGAATTCTACATATAGAGTCTGGAGTTCTGTGAACCAGCCTGTGTCGTTTGAAATTTTCATGAATTTTCATAATGATATTCTTGGAATCAAGCAGTTGGAAGAGTATGCAGTTGTAAACCTTTGTCATCTCTTTTTTCCTGTTTAGGAGAATTGTGTTTAATTTGATTCATTTCTTAAAAGATCATGATTCTGGTCTTCTATCTACCTGTCAAATTTCTTTACAAACTATTTGTTATGAGCTATTTCATTAGTTTCAGTCAGTTGCCTTTTCCCCTCTCCTTTTCAAGGAAAAAAGACTTCTTAATTTGGTTTCTCCTCAATCCAGATCATTCGACAGACTTATTCAAACCCATTAATTTTCCTACCTTTTAAGGTTATATGACCTTAGCATGCACGGTTTTGTACCTGTCTTATGTTAAGATGGTATTCCACTCAAGACACCTCTGTGTTAAAAATCACAAGCCAGCATACTACTTGGCTGACTTATGGATATAAGGCAATCTATGCATCCGACATGGATATGTTAAATTCTTAGTGTGTATCGAAGGTATCTTGGAGGATCTCACAAAGCGCACTTCTATTAGAAATGCATATGTCAAATGAAATTGCTTAGAGGACATGACACACAAGGAACACCACTAATCGAATTGCCTGATATGCTACAGGAACCAACAGATCTACCTGTCAGACAACATGTTAAGAGGGCAGACAGAAATGGCAAGACTAATCAAATTGCTCTTTGCAGAATCCATTCATGCACTGTGGAGGGAATAAAACTATAGATTATGCGAAAATGCAGCAAAAGCCTGTGAAAGTTTTGCAAGAGAGAGTGTATATTCAATTTCAGAGTTGTGAAGGTCTGAAATGGCTACTGCAGAGGCTTTATTTTCTAATTTATTTAGCTCTTTTTGTGTGCTGTAAAGTTAAATTCAGGAGATAGCAGATTTTTAATAGGACTTGGAGTTGGAGTTATCCGGGAGGAGTTGGAGTTATCCAGGAGATTAGCTATCTGTGAACTTGCTATGTTTTGTATTTCTTCACTTGGTGATTAATGAAAACGTTAAATTACCAACATAAAAAGAAAACTCAAAAAGTAATTTTGGAGTCGTGACTAATTGCTTTAAGGATTGTTTAGATAAGCGGTGATTGAATAAGGTTTATTAGTGTTTCATAATTTATATCACCCCTTTTTTTTCGAATAAGCACTCTATTAAGTTTGAACAATACTAAAAGAGTAACAACACGTATATACTTTTTTACAACAATGTGCATCACGAAAAAATACCTCGTTTTATTACCTTTGTTTTGTAATTCCATATACTTGAAAATTTTATGAATGTGCATCACTAAATTTATAAAGATACCATCTCTCAATTTAATTGACATGTTTCAAATACGTGAAAAAAGCTCAGTATAGAAGAGTCGAGATAAGAGTACGAAAAAAAAATGATGAGCAAAAAAGCACTCACGTTGGGGAAAAAAGAAAAGGGAAACTTTTACGTGCAGAGATTTTGGGATGAGGAGAGTGAAAATGATAAATGAGAAAGAAGAGAAAAAAAATTATGCAATGAATTAGATATGTTTTTGTATTTATAGTAATAATAAAATTAGTATTGATAAATGAATACATCAATTGATTGTCACTAATATTGAATGCATTAAGCGATCATTGTAACAAAATTAGTATTAAGTGCACTAATTTTCATAAAAATCATTTGGGAAGAATGTTCTTCTTTTCAACTTAGGTCGACTCTTCAATAATAAATTTGTTTTAACTCATTAATTTTTAAATAAGGAAAAATTCAAAAAAAGGAGAAAAAGATAAATGCATTTATTCTTTATTCTAACCCAACTCATATCTAATACCCCATTTTAAACTCGGTTAAAAGATCCAAAAATGCTATTTTATCAAAAAATTATGCTGACTTTTTAGAGTATGTACATTTGTATAGTCTATGATGTTTCTTATTTTATTTTTATCAGTTAATTTATTATGAATTTAGTATTAATTTAAAGTATAGTGTATATGTGGAATTAAATATAAGAGAGTCTAACTCGTGATTGGTATACTGTACAATGCCATTTGAAAAAAAGTCATGTAATAAAACAAGAGAAAGAAACCATATTACAAACCCAGCATCTTCATCACTAACTATTAGCTGATTGAAAAAAACGATTGCACATTCATTTGAGACATGACAACAATCAATAATGAGATCTATGGAGTTTAAGTTGTGCATATTCAACAATTATTTAATTAGCTACATAGACAAATGGCAGAAGTCTTGTATAATTGAGAATTTAGGTACAGTAATATAGTCAAGGTTATCATTGAATTGGAATGATTGAAAAATCAACTTGGCATAAAGTGAAGAAAAAGATAATGCTATTTTGATTAGAGAGGGATTAGAGGGATAAAAAATAATAATTTCTAAACATTTGGTTGGTCGTATAATAAAAAATATTTTTCGCATAATTATAGTTAGCGTTTGAATGAATATAAAGGGTAGGAAAAATATTGGGGAAAAAATGCATGACTTAGAGTGTGTTTGGTACAATGGAAAATGTTTTCTTGATAAATCAGTGATTTTATTAATTTATATTTTGGTGTTTGGTAAGTAAATAAAAAATATCTTCCCAAGAGCATTTAAATATGGAGTTTAAGTTTTATACGCCGTTGGTGTAAATAATTTTGGATCTTTCAGGTATTAAATCGCCAATATTATTTAGGTATAAAATAACGTCTTTGGATCTTTTTTAACCGGATCTAAAATTGGGTATAAGACACAGGTTAGGTTGGATTAAATGGGATTGATGAGTTAAATTAGTTTATTATTTTAAAAAAATAGAGATTTAATCTGACATGTCATGAAAATTAGGAGAGAAGAAAACTTTTATGATGTTTTAGTATCGTTTGAGGAAAATAGTGATAGCCGAATGATATTAATACTCACATATACAAGCCGTAACAAAAGAGTAGAGAAGTAATTACAAAGATATAAGATTCTCAATGAAAACATCCAATCTTACGCACAAAAGTTTTGGAGAACCTCTTGTACATAAAAGAAAAAAAATATATTAGTAAATTATTATTATACAATAACAATAATTTATAAACTGTGATTCATTGTACAAAAAAGGAAAAGTATTATATTAATAAATTATTATTTATACGGTAACAATGATTTATAAATAAATTATTATGCTATGAAACATCACATGAAATTTTATGCAGAATTCACCTACTATTTTTAGGAAATTAATACAGATAAAAGGATTTAAAGAAAAAGAACATACATAAAAAAAAAAAAAATGTTGACTAACCCGTTTGTGCCAAGTGGATCCGGTATGTTACCCGACACCGATCCAATTGCGCGCTTAAACCCTCAGAAAAAACCTAGCGTTGTAATGTTGGGCGCTTTTGTCCTTTTTCTCTTCCCACTTCACAGCTTCAAATCAGTCGAAAAAACTCTTCAGAAATCCTATATTTCTGATCCTTAGAGATGCTCTCAGTATATCGGAGTAGCTCAGTTGAGTGGAAGCCATCACCGGTGGTAGCTTTAGCTACCAGCGCCGACGATTGTCAAGTAGCCGCCGCTCGTGAAGACGGCTCGATTGAGATTTGGCTTGTTTCTCCTGGCTCCGTCGGCTGGCACTGTCAACTCGTACGTATACTTATATTTGCTTTTTTGTTTTTATTATTTCTTCAGGTTATTATTGTTGAGATATTAAAGTTTTGAGTTTTTTTTTTTTTTTTTTTTTTGGTGGTTAGACGATACACGGGAATCCAAATTCCAGGGTTTCTTCGCTGATTTGGTGTCGTTCAGGTCGGTTGTTTTCTTCCAGCATTGATGGATCAGTTTCTGAATGGGATCTTTTTGATTTGAGACAGAAGGTTTGTGTGAAAAAAAAAATCTTTGCTTTTATTGTTTCATTGCTGCTACACCTTTGAATGGCATTATAACTGTTGAGCTGAATATTCCTACTATTCTAATTTAAAGAAGGTAGCTTATTTTTTTTTTTTTTTTTTAATTACCAGTAAGTAGGTTAGGCTTGGATAGAGTTGCGATTGGAATTCTTAACGGCAATCTTTTTGAGACCATTGTTAGCCCCACAGTGTAGGAGACACAATGAAAAGAATGAACCTTTTAACCAATATCGTAGTCAACAGAGAAATGAAGGCCAATTGAAAGTTGACAACCACGAAAAGCTGATTTTGTCGCATTTTGTTGTGCTGCTCATCATTATTTAATCACTTTATGCATGTAGTTGTGTTGGGTTATCTTTACTATTTTGGTGTCAGTAATTTTCTTTTCTACATTATTTTTACTATAGCTTTTACTTTTGCATTTATCAAACCTGTTTTTGAAAACTCTTTTCTTGAGCTGAGGGTCTATCGGAAACATCCTCTTTACCTCTCACAAGGTAGGGGTAAGGTATGCGTTGCGTACGCCCGACCCTCCCCAGACCCCACTTGTGGGATCACGCTGGGTATGTTGTTGTTGTTGTTGTTGTTGATGATGCATGTAGTTGGGTCATCCCAGGCCAACACAATGCACGGTTCGTTGTTTCATTTCTACTGGTTTTATGCTTTTGCTTGGATAGAGTTGTAATTACACTTTTTTACCTGCAGTCATAGAGAGCAGTGTAAGGGAATGAGTGTAAGGGAATGAGTGGAATTACCAATAGTAAAAGAATGAATCTTTTAACCTATATCATAACTAACATAGAAATGAAGGCGAAGTGAAAGTTGACTACCACGAAAGGCAGACGTTTTTGCATTTTATTATAAACAGCCAAGAAATGCTCTTTTTATAGCTTCCAAACTGGGTGCACGGGCAGCTGTCTTTCTCCACTTAATCTCAAACTTGATTGACCAGTAAGATTGGAACTTGTGATATGCGCCTACCTTATATATCCCAGTATTTGCGCTAACACAATAGATGCATGATGCGCTTATTACATAAAAATCTTTATCTCTTTGGTTAAAATAACACTTTACTAAGATTAATAGTGCCTTGATTTGTGACTAGTGCTGCTTTTAGAGTTAATATATAATGTTTTGGTGCAAATACAGGGTGTGGATGGGTTTTTCCCCGTTAATGCTCATGCCAAACTTTCAGCTACGGTGGACAAGGGAATTGGGACACAGGATTGAATAAAATAGAGAACAAATTTTAGATAGCAAGGCTGCATATTATATGCTGTTATATATCAAATTGATAAGTTTTTCATGCCCTTCAGATAACGTTCACATGGGTATTTGCATATGCATCTAGGGGGGGGCATATGCAGACATGTTGCATTTCGTTGTGCTGTTCATCATTATTTAATCATTTTACGCTTTGTTGATATGAATCAAGTAATGTTGTTGTTACTATGGTTGTTTGCAGATTGCGCTAGATTCTATTGGTGTTGCAATATGGCAGATGGCTGTGGAGCCATGCAGTAATCCACAGCTTAATCAAAAGCCGTCTCCCAAGCATTATGAGAATGGCCACGTCAGTCATAGAAATAGCGAGAGCAGTGATAGTGAGAGCAGTGAAAGCGAAGATGGTGATGACTCTTTAGAGCTTCACGAGGATCATGGTAGTGATAATAGCCAAATAGCATTTGCTTGTGATGATGGCTGTGTAAGAATCTATATTGTCAATGACGATGAAAACTTAACTTACAAAAGATCATTGCCAAGGGTCAGTGGTGAGACAGCTACCCTTTAGACTCAGAGCACAATATGTGATTGTTGCTTGGTATTATAGAGTTATAATTTTTTGCAGGGCGTACATTGAGTGTCACTTGGAGCTCTGATGCAAATAAGATATTTTCTGGGAGTAGTGATGGGTATGTTTCACTTTTGAATATAGCTATCTGAACTTTTACCAGTTGATTTCTGAGGAAAATTCAAAAAACACATAAAGGTTGAGGCATAGAGTTGCTTTTTTATAGGATGTCCACAGTGAATTTTCTGATGGAAGTTGTTTCTTTGCAGGCTTATAAGATGCTGGGATGCCAAGTCTGCTCATGAAATCTACAGGATATCAGTTGGTCTTGGAGGGCTGGGTAGTGGATCTGAAGTATGCATATGGTCATTACTAGCATTGAGGTGAAAATTAAATTGGAAATGCTTGCATTTAATATATGCGAAAAAAGGAAATTCATTTCTCCCATTTGTAAGAATGTTTTGTAAGATATTCTAATTTTCATTAACTTAAAATTGTTTCCAGATGTGGTACCCTCGTCAGTGCAGATAGTACCGGGAGTGTTCAGTTCTGGGACACCCAGCATGGGACTCTTGTGAATGCACTTTCCAATCATAAAGGAGATGTAAATGCTTTAGCAGCATCTCCCAGCCATACTAGGGTGTTTTCTGGTGGCTCTGATGGTCAGGTATATAAATTTCAACTCCTAGAAAAAGAATACTTTCGGTTGGAGTTGTAGGGGTTTGTCCCTCTGGTCTTTTAAAAGTTGAAACTAAGATAATGATCTAGTGCCTCTTTTTATTTTTAACTGTTCAGAAATGACAGGCAAACATGCTCCCATATCCTCTAACAATACACTACTGGTTTTTAGGTTATACTTTATAAGCTCTCTATGGATTTTGTTGGGGCTAATGATGGAAATATAACCTCCGGAGTCATGAAAAAATGGGTTTATATTAGTCATCTGAGGGCCCATACGCATGATGTGAGGGCCTTGACTGTTGCTGTGCCCATCAGTCATGAAGGTTAGTTCATTTGTATTCGTTTCTGCTTCTCCTTCGATAGTAAACTTGACCCCTTGCCCCTTTTTCCAACTGAAATTTCATCTCTCTCAGGATTGTCTTCGTATAGTCCATTTGGGCTCTGTTATTCTGCTTTATTCTTAATCTTCTTCATTTTCCTTTCAGATGCCATAGTTGAACGGGATAAAAAGAGACCTCGATCTAGGTCCAAGCCCCTTGATTTTAGTTACCATAAATGGGCACATTTAGGCGTGCCGATGCTTATCTCAGGTGGTGATGATACTAAACTTTTTGCATACTCTGCCAAGGAGTTTACCAAGTTTTCTCCACATGATATTTGCCCTGTACCACAGAGGCCGCATATCCAACTTGCAGCAAATACGGTATTTAATCAGGCGTTACTCTTAGTCCAAGCTTCCTACTGGATTGATATTTTGTTTGTTCGCGAAGTAAACGGAGTTGTGTCTGGTGGAGCTGCCAAGACAGATTTGGTGGCCCGAGTTAAGTGTAAAGCTTCAAAGAAAATTACATGCAGTGCGATTTCTCCTTCTGGTGCCGTTTTTGCTTATTCTGATCATGTAAAACCCTGCCTTTTTGAGCTTAAGAGAGGTGCTTCCAGCAAGAGTCCATGGGCAGTCAACAAAAGACATCTTCCTTTGGAACTGCCGTTTGCCCATTCAATGGTTTTCAGTGTTGATTCTTCTCGGTTGATGATAGCTGGGTGTGACAGAAGGGTCTATGTCAGTACCTTCTCCAATTTACCTTCTACTCTCTTTTATTTTATACTGTATATTTATATAAAACTTATTGTACATTTTGCGTGTTACTCCACTTCGAAATTAAAGTGAGTTTACCTTCCATCCACTTTTGGCTTTCTAAGATATTCATAGTAGTAAGTTTTAGGACAGTGGGGTTCTTGCTAAGGTTATCATGGATAAGAATCATGATTTTAGAACTGACCACCTTTTCTGCTGTTGAGTCCCGCCTTCCTGAACTCTGACCACCTAACGTGTCATGGATCCCCCTGCCGTGCAATCCTACCAACAAACTGCATTATAAGGGATAATGAAGGGAGGGAATCTAGAATCGGGAAGTGGGAATTGGTGGAATGGCAGTGATAGGTGCTAGAAAGAGGCTGAGGGAGTGGGTAAATGGACAGGAGAAGGGGGAGCGCATGCTGATGAAAAAGGAGGGGCAGGGTGGGTGTGGTTGGTGGGTAGGGGTCATAGTCTTTAATGGAACATGTCATGTTTCCATTTAATTGTGGTTTTGGTCTGTTATCACCATGTGGTGTCATATATGGTAGTTGATTGAAATTTAATTTCGTAATAAATAAGAGGATGCAGTTAGCAGTTCTGTGGTACTCCAATGACATTGCTTGTAGGAATTGTTCGATGTTTAGGCTACGGATTAATCTGAGGCATTGAACTTAGTATTTTATTTAGGTTATGAATTTATCTGAGCCATTTTCTGAAGTTTTAGCTTTGTTCTGTAGGTGGTGGATGTAGGAAGCTCAGAACTAGTCCATGTTTTCACTCCTTGTCGTGAAGAGCATGATGAAGAATTGCTCCCTGCTGAACCTCCCATAACTAGAATGTTCACCAGCACCGATGGGCAATGGCTAGCTGCTATCAACTGCTTTGGAGATGTGTATATATTTAATCTAGAGACACAGAGGTATAAACATACTCTGCTACATGTTTTTAATCTACCATTGTATTGTATTCCTTTTAATCCTTACAATTTTACCATTTTTGCCTTTGTTTTTTTAAAATCCCTTTTCAACCTCAGCTGTTTAAGAAAGGATTTACTTATCATTTTCAAACATCATTTGTATTCTTTTGTTCCTTTTTGGGTCTGAATTAAGTTTGTCATGGGGCAGGCAACACTGGTTTATATCGAGATTGGATGGTCATTCAGTTACGGCAGGTGGTTTTACTCCTCAAAATAGCAATGTGTTTATAGTATCCACTTCCTCAAACCAGGTATATGCCTTAGATGTTGAAGCTAAACAGTTAGGGGAATGGTCAAATCGTAATACATTTGCACTGCCGAGAAGATATCAAGAATTTCCTGGAGAAGTAATTGGGCTTTCATTCCCACCGTCTTCCAGTTCGTCATCTGTCATTGCCTATAGTCCAAGGTTTGTTTTACAATTTTTTGACAGATCTGATCATATATCTCTTGTATTTATAATTTTGGTCATTGTTTTTTACTTGTTGATTATTACTTGCTTTGTAAAAAGCAAAGCAACTTGGTAATTCCTATGGAGGTTCTTATTATGGAGTTTACACTTCAGAGAAAATTAAGCCAAAAGCTGGATAGGCTCTTTTCTTTGACGCTAAAACTAAAAGTACTCGAGTTGAGAGGCAAGCTTTGACCTTGCATGACATGGTTTATTGGCATGTACCTGGGATCTGAGTATTCCGAAATCATTTATAATGAGCTTTTTCTTGCTTTTACCTCTGTTTCGGAGAGGAGACTGGCACGATGCGACCTTAAACTACCTGTTCAAGTTTATCTTAGAAGCTTATTGAGTGGCTGGAAAAATTAGTAATTAGCAACTATATGCGGCTCTATGTTTCTTCAGTATTGTGCTGCATGCTACAGCACTTGTACCTTGCTCCGACAAATGAAAGCATATCAGTAGCTCTTTTCCTTTAAGTTCCAGTGGAGATGCAATATTGATGTTTCGTCAAACAGCTAAGGCGATAAAGTGTTGAATCTTCCATTTTGTATCTGAGTTCCACTAAAATAATGACATCTGCTGATATTTATCCTACAGGGCAATGTGCTTGATCGACTTTGGGAAACCTGTGGATGGTGATGACGACACTGAGTTAGCCAATGGTCAAGATTTAGCTTCAAAGAAGCTACATAGTACTCTCGTGAATGGGAGTGTGAATGGAAGTTTGAAGCGTAAGTCAAAGGGAAGCGAGTTGGAGACTAAACAAAATAGCAGAAAGAATTTTGAGTTATGTCCTTTCAGAGATCCCGTCTTATTTGTTGGACATCTTTCAAAAACTTCTACCTTGATCATAGACAAACCGTGGATACAAGTGGTTAAAAGTTTTGATACTACACCTGTTCACAGACATATTTTTGGGACTTAACTATTTTGTGCCAGGTGGCTTTTGTTTTCAACTCACTAGGGAAATTTAGAGGGGAGATTCAAGTTCTTTTGCCATGGTAGATTTTTCTTTGTTGTCACTTGGGGAAGAGGTGATGAAATCATGTTGTGTAATGTATTCTTTTGATAGTTCCAGTTAACCTGTGAAATCAATTTTGAAGTTCAAGTACATTCATTTTATATACAAGAGTTAATCTTATGTAAATTGCATGGTGCTGTAAATTGAAGTTTTATATATATATGCCTCGAAGATGGGCTTAACCACAGTAGCCAAACGGTGACTTTTTATCAAATTCTCCAGAACATTTTGACCAAATATACCTTGAACGAACACATTCTCATTATCTTGCTTGTTAAACCTCAACTGTCATCTCTTGTTTAACTTACAACTAGTAAATTTAACCGCGTGAAAATAATATAACTGAACCCTATTTTATTTCTTTAAAATTTTCTCACATCATCAAAATTGCAGAAGTATTAGATCTCACAAAAGTTAGTAATTATATTTTAAAATGGAAAACTTTTAGCAGCATGTGTATTTTAGAAGTGTGTTAGTATTCTTCATGTTTTAGAAAAAGAGATTAATAATACCTTTTGGTCTAATAGATAAATAAATATTAAAATATGTAATAAATGAAGAGATATAAGGTAAAAGATAAAAATTTGGTGCTGCAGATAAGTGGATTCTACAAGTTAAATTTGCAGCATTTTTTCTGATGAAAGACGTCTTTTCTCTCGAACAATTGTCACTAAATAAAAAGAGTCAAATGTTAGATATTTCACATATTTATATGCATCTATGCTACTTACTATAACTGAAGTTTGAAAGAATAGTATTTAGAGTTTAAAGAAGTCCTCCGGATCTAAATATCTTTGTTCGTTTTTAAGAGGTTCTAACGCTCCTTGTCCTAAGATTCAGACATCCCGTTTTTTCAAGCAAAAATATTATCATCACGGAATCAGTGAAAAAGCAATGATAAGAATCATATACTTGCTAGATATTTGGGTCATAAAAGCTATATAACCGTTAAAGAACTCTTAAATAGTTAAATGTGAAACTATTTTCTTTGGTCTTTCTCTTTTTTTTTTTTTTTTTCCAAATATGATCACGGCGGAAGCACACTATACAAAACTTAGATTTACGAAAGAAGAACCAAAAGATTTAACAAAGGTTTTGCTTGTGTTTTTGGAAAAGAAAAACACTACTATTTGAGGAAATAAACAAAAAAAAAAAAGGTGCTTTTCATATTTTGGTTTTCAAAATCTTTTTAAAAATATTCGTACCTATAACAAAAAAGTTAAAATTTAATTTTTGCTTATGTTTTCTAAATTTGTACTTGTTCCTCGTACTCAAATATAATAGGCGTTCTTTTTGGAGTGAAGAAAAGAGTAAAATATGAAGCAATCAGGTACAAAAAAAGCACCTCTTACCATGAATATTAAGAGATAGAGAGACCAGAGTTAATGTAGAGCACAATATCTATCATCTATCATAAGAGGAAGAAATGAAAAGAAGCATATTATCAAAAAGTTCTGGGAAAAATTACGTAGAAGTTTTATAAATAGTGAATAGTTATAGAGCCCATTTCAGATGGGATTTTTGTGAGTAAAACCATGAGCCTTTTATAGGGAGATATGGTTTCTATCTAACGTAACTTTGAGTTATTTTGAAACCATTCGGCTGATTAGCACCGTTTCAGGTAATTTAATAAATGTAATTTGCAACCATTATTTGACAGTACTTTTGTAACTGTGAGATTAGCAACGTTTCGGGGGGGTTAACTAATGGGTCACGCCCCAACCTTGGTTAGGCGTGATTGGCACCCGGCACCTTACGGGAACCGAGCGAACCAAGCTGTAACTTACACTCACTATGTCTCAAACGGCAAAATAAGGCCAAGAAGGCCAACTATGAATATAATATCACGCATACGCATAAGTACAATAGGCCTACGACGTCAACATATCCACTAACAAAACATAACTAAGCTGTATACAGGAATTTGTTTGCAAAGCCTCTATGAACATGACTGAAGTACATAAGTCGGGACAGGGCTCCCGACATACCCTTAACACAAAATACATATACAACCCAACTCGGCAATGCTCCAGGAAGAAATGGAGCCCACCAATCAAAACTAGTACCTGAAAGCAGCCTACTGCGGAAGATCCTCGTCCCGTCTGTCTACACCTGCGGGCATGAATGCAGCGTCCACAAGAAAGGACATCAGTACGAATAATGTACCGAGTATGTAAGACGGAAATGTAATAGAATAAGTATGTACTGCAGGGAAGAAGATAAGCATCAACTTGGCACTTCTGACTTACTAATGAGAATCTAGTATGTATGTATATTTATATATATCCATACTCTCATATCTTCAACTACACCTGTGTATAATAATAATACTGTGATCCTGACCTACATATCCTCCTGGTACTATCTGCCCAACTGATCAGTAGTAACTGTCCGACCGGCCGTATTAAGGTGGTAACTGCCCGTCCGATTATCGCCCGGTAGCAGCGTAACCGCCAACCGATCGTGGTAATCGCTCGACCGATGTAGCTCGGTGGTAATAAGCGCCTTCACTAGTCGTGGATGGCGTAACACATATATGCCCAACCGGCCGTAGCCGTGGTAACATTCGCCCGACCGGTCGGTAGCACCGGTAATTATAATCGACATCATAACCAAACTTCTAAAAGTTATCTCTATCCACTTCTCATGGTCATCACTTAACCCGTAATGTCTACATAATCTCATACAACTTATAAGCACAGCTCAGACCATTAGTACTCTTTCCCGTTTGACTAGACAATCACCCAATCCTAAGATACAACATAAACCTCTCTTCGAACATTAAATACCTCATTAGGGATCCTCTACTAGCACTATATTCATGTCCTACAAAGCATTCCTTAAGAACTGTTTGGATTATTATTATGGAACCATCATCATGAACACATCTCACCTTGAAGGAACAAAATCGTAAGGTGAGATCAACATCAATGAATAACATTAATAGCCATGAAATAAGCTCAATGATATCACAGGAACATCGGGAACTGTAAGCTTTGGTATTTTAGAAATAGAGTTATTGAGGATATCATATATAGGTTCACAACAAGGGATCATGCCTTAAGAAAGAAGGGGGTTTAGCCTTAATATACCTGGAAGCTTACTTTCCGACTTTCCAACCTACCTCTTGCCTTGCAATCTATTTACGATCGCTCGTAGTCTCGTAATCTACATATAAAATCATTCATACTATTGTTAGGCTCGCTATCATACACTCGTCTTTAGCCTTTAATTTAAATCCATTTAGAATCTGCCGAAATTCGGGCAGCATCTTCCCTGTTTATATGCCTAGCCCGAAATCACAATCCAGCAATCAACAACAACAACAATAATACCAACATCAACAACAATATTATCAATACGAATATATTCCTTAAAACATCCCACACGATGTTTTCCAAATTTCTCAACCCATAAATTCATTATACGATCATTTAATAACTTTTCTTCGTAAACAAGCTTAAATCAATAGTTATAAGGGAAGATTCATACCTCACTTCCACTAGAACTGCAATCTCCTCAATATTCACCTTGAATCCAAGCCAAGTTTCGCCGCAATACGATGTTATAATCACAACTATACACTATCCGGACCTAAATCCGGAGATTTCACTTAATTCGCGGTAAAATTTGATAAATGGAAGTTGAGGGAACTCTCCAGAATATTTAGGAACTTTTAGGGAGTATTTTGTCTGAAAATAAGAGGGTAAACCCCCTTTTATACTTGGCTAAAGTCGGTTAGCACCGACTCAAAAATTGCTCAGCGCGATCGCGCTGAGTTGCTGAGTTCTAGATCTCCTCTGCGCGTTCGTGCCACCTTTTGGCGCGTTGTTAATTCCTTACTCTGACAGCCCATATTAAAATGCCTATAATTCTCTATTCCGACATCGGATCGACGCGCGCGGTTTGTTGTGTTGGAAACTACACTTCATGAACTTCAATTTAGGCCTTTGCTTTGCTTCAAAACTTCACATACACTAAAAGATATTCTTTCTCCAAGTTGGGCCAAAATTGCCCTTCATATTTTCTCCAAGTTCCACAAACTTAATTTCCTTAAATCACTTGTCCTCCAATCCTTCCATAGCTTACTATATGAACTTAAGCCCTCACAATCATAAGATAAGCGCATATAATCTCATATACCTCCTAAAAGGTAGCTCGAATCTCAACATACGAAACTGCGGGGTGTAACAGTAATAGTCCCTTTGCGTAAACCATCTTTAATGAAGGCGTTTGCCTTTTGTAATCGTGACTTTTGGGTTATTTATTTATTTAGAGTACTTAAATAAGAGATTAAAAGGCAAAATCCTAAGAAAATAGATAAATGTAAATGCTGGCTTTTGAGACATATCACATCAGCGGGCCTTTCTCCATGCTTTATATAAATATATAAATTAGAGTATGGTCAGGAAACTTATAAAAAAGATAAAAGAGTATGATAGTTCTAGCTAGTCGTGGATGGTTGAGTGAAACTAGGTTTAGATTACCGGAAAAGATGATAGTTTGGAACTGGGTTTAGATTACCGGAAAAGATGATAGTTTGGAACTGCCTTCCAAAGGGTTTTGTCCATATTACTACAGTTTGCAATTAACTTTCTTTTAAATAAATTCTTAGGAAAATCTGTTTTCTCTTCTTTTTTTAATTGCTTATGTTACGGACCAAAATAAATAAATGTCTTTTTAAGTTTTTAAACAAGGCAATTGTATATAATTCAACATAGTGTAATAGTATGTAGATGTTCTAAGCAGCGGCGATTATGAGCCGAGAGTCTATTGGAAACAACCTCTCTACCTCTCAAGGTAGGGTAAGATCTGCATACACTCTAACCTCCCTAAACCCCACTTGTGAGATTATATTGGGTATGTTATTGTTGTTATTGTTCTAAGCAGTGAATCTAGAGTGTTACATATGCTTCGTATAAACCCAATACCTTTTGTCTAGACCCTTGTATATATGAAGAAATTCACTGAATATCTATGAATACTTGACCGTTAAACCAGTTATTATAGTGTATATTAGTTTGAGGTTACTATAGGAATCCATAATTTCAACGCTTGGGATCCGCCTTTGGTTCTAAGTTCAAATTTTGTCATCGGTCATCTATAGCACATTATTTCACTCGCTTGGTTTAAGAAAAAAGATTAAGATTATGAGCGTACTGCAAGTGTAATATTTTTTTCGTTTTAGAAATACCTTGTTGAAAGAAAAAAGGAAACAAGGATCAGGTCAGCACATGCAATTGAGTAGGTCATGAAAACTTGGCAAGAAAGGTTACCTCAGTCCTCATTCCCCTTATTTATCATTTCTTTCTGATACGAACTTGTCTCGTTGTTGTGCGGTCAGTTACATACACTAGGCTGTTAGAGGGCCAGAACACAGTGCAGAAATTGTTTGGTCATTCATTGATTTGAGGTGTCTAATTCAGCTGACGCATTTAGATAATTTAGCCGACGTGAGAGCAATCTTGCAACTGTTCATGTCCAATTATTGAATTCGAATGATCAAGTTATGATGATGTTAATTTGTGGCCATGTATTTCAACATAATTTGGCCATCGCGTTGCCCGATAGAGCCAGGTTTTGAAGATTATGAATTCTGAACTTGATATTAAATCCATAATTCGTTTAGTTACTGAGTTGGTAATTAAATATTTATACATATTTAATAGACTTCCTAACACAGATATAGAGTCTAAACAAAAGTTAATAAATTCATCCAAACTCATAGCTCCATCCTACGTGTCGGAAATCTAGCTTTGGATTAGATTTTCTAATAAGCAGACAAGAATATAATCTATTTAGTTCTCCTTATATTTTATCACTATTTACAGTATTAGTACTGTCTATTGACTAGTTTAAGATTAGATGGTTCTTGCTCTAATTAATCAATGAATTTATATATAGTTGTCACGCCCCAAAATTAGGGTAGGACGTGATCGGCACCCGACCTAAGCTACCTGTCGAGCGAACCCTGAATTAAGTTGTCTGTCATAGCATTTACTGAATTAATTAGCAACAATTACCCAATAAAGCACTAACTGAGCATATCGAAATCTACATTAGATACTGAAATACGAATCGTGAAAATCCCATGAAAACATAAGGACTAAATCGTGAAACTAACATAACCCACTAGGCTAAGTCATGAGCCTCTAAAAGAATACCAACAAGAACATATGTCCTCGGGGCATACCCCAGAATACTAAATCAATGTAAAATAGACGAGTCTGAATTCCCATCGAGAAGAGAAGCGGGAAAATGCTGAGCAGAATGTTAATCCTATCCTGTAGTGCCTGGAACGTAATCAACAGTATCTGCATCCAAAAAAAAATGGAAGCAGGCCCTCACGGGCTAAGTACCACCGATAGGATATCCAACAAGTCTCATAAGCCACCTCCTAAGAAGGTGGAGCGAGTCCTTCTGGGATAAAATAATAAGAAGGAAGTACATCCATAGATAGCATATAAATAATTTAAGGTCAGAAAACTTATAATAGACTAAAGACTGAGATTGTATGCTGAACATGTAAGCCGATAACTAAAAACTTGAAACTGAGTTACACATAGTGGCCCTACGTACGTGTGGTCTAGGAACACGCACGGGGGAGTGTTGGCCTATCTCCCCAGCAAACAATATCCACTAAGAGCGTGTGGGTATCTAACCCTTGCCTCCGTGGCACTCACGCAAGAGGAGGTCGGCTAGCTCTCCTGTTTGTATGTGATCACATTAATGCATAAATAATTGTTGAGAACTAAACGTAAGTATCACAACAAGGCACATAATAAGTGGTGATACACATAAGCACGTAATACCGTCATGTTTTCATGTGAAGTCATATTAAATATAAATGGACTGGATTAAATATTGGAACACAAGAAGACATAATGTATGGATTTTATCAAATACATGGAGCATGAGGTTCTAATGAAATCCCCTGTTAAGAGAGTAAGAGCCCGTTTGGATTGGCTTATAAGTTGCCTATAAGTTGCTTTCAGTTTTTTTGAGTGTTTAGCTGGCTAGCTTAAAGCCATTTTGTGCTTAAAATAAGGCCCAAAAATTAATTAGGCCCGTTTGGCTTAGCTTATCTAATAAGTTGGACTACCCCAACTTTTTTTTTTTTTTTTGGCTTATAAGCTGTTTCCAACTTATAAACTACTTTTTTTAAGCCCATCCAAACTGGCTCTAAGCCTTAACTTACCTCTGAAGCTTAACCCGATGAACAACTTCTTTACTGATTTGATTGTTCCATCTCCGTCAAGCTCCACCAATCTCAATGCTAGAAAAGATTTAAATTGAAATTCCTCTCAAAGTAAGAAGCACTGATCTATGGTAATATATCCACGCATACCAGTTCACATTCAGCTTCTTAATCTCCTTTAGTTGAAAGAATTTTGATTCGAATTATGTGAGATCGTTGGAGAATATGACCACCCATTAGTTTGTCTCACCATAACATGTTTCTTGCACCTTAAAATTTGGACTTAAAGGCAACGTGATTAAAGCAGTAGAGTTAGCAATCTTCACAAGAATTTAAAATAAGATGATTTACTGATAACTCTCCCTGTGCATTACACTTGATTTGAGTAACACCATAGCCAGCAAATTCTCCATCCACGATTCAACATTCTTTTTTATTTAGCAGCCGCACTTGACGAACTGATTTGCATATGCTGCTAAGCCTTCTTTTTTAATTATTATTTTCTCTTCCGGGCTTTGGCCCACCAATTCTTCCTCATTATTTATTTGTTTATCCTTTGGCCATTTTACCATCTCAAGCCTCTTTAATTTAATTCATACCATGTATATATTGAGATAATTCAAAGACTTGCATCTATACCATGTGGGTCCTTTTACCTCTAGGGACACCTTAATTACTACACTAGTTTCGTTATTATCGAAATTGTACGCCTAGACGTTTATGGGGCTTTACAATAGTACTCCCACTTACTGCATGAGACTCTTTGTAAGTTTGTGCATTAATTGGATGTGCATATAAAGAAGAGTTTACGTCACACGACTCTGCAAAATAGAACTTTCATGTCTCATTAGAATTTTGAGGTGGAGGCCACCTTTTATTTGTGAAGGCCAAATTGCTTTGCTACTATATATATCAAGCATTACATTGATGTGATTGCCTGTTTAATTTCCTTGTGCACATACCCTACTTTGACATTTATCAAATATAATGTACCTTGATGATCTCTAAACCAATTGAAAGAGAAAACTGAAGGTTTCTGAGAATTGTTTGGTACAGAGGAAATGGACAGTACTAGCAATGGCGGAGACAAGTTTGTTAAAGGGGTTTCCACTGAACCCGGTCCCCACAGAAAAAAATTATTGTGTTTATTAGTGAAAATCTTATTTTGTAAGTACTATAAATCTATAAATTGTTGAATTCTCTAAATACAAAGGAGTACTTTCTTTTTAATTCGCTTAATGAAATTCATGCCTCTGCAACCAGAGGGTCAGGGTAGGATGTGAAATAGTTAAGGTGAAATTATAGAGGCATCCAGTGCCTCGAGCAGCAAATTTCTTTTTGAAAAATTTCCAAATGCAAATAGCAAAGAAAAGTGTACGGGGAATTATAGGAACACTGTGTGAAGCTTGCTTTCTGGAGAATATTCGTTGGTTTGTTTTGATTCGAATTGTGGGTGTCCAGATGCAGAAAACAAAGAAGAGATAACTAAGTCAAACTATCATTTTCTAATTACTGTTGAGGATACACCGGATTTTAAGTTGTCTTGTCATGTAAAAGCCTCAATTTTGGGTATACTTCAAGAAGATTAGTGGTTCAAAATCTCTGGGTCTGCCTAAAATAATTGTCTGTCATTCCAGATGTTACCCTGTTTGTTTTCGATAACTTTGAAAACAGTTTTTTTTTTTTTGTTGGGAATAATTAAGTATTTGGTTGAGTTTCCCACACAAAAAAATCTTTCACAAACTTGAACTAAACACATTTGAGAAAGAAGTTTGGAATTTTAAAAGAAGTTACTACCATATATATTTTTTTTTTTTAAAACCAACTAAAACTGTAGAAAAACTCAAAACGCGTTGTTTATTTTGAATTTTTTTTGGCAAAACAGAAGGTAGCTCTAGCTCTCTAGGTTCCTACTAAGTACAAATGCTGAGGTATCATGAATGCATGGGGAACAGACAGGCTAGATACTCTGTTGTCCGCTACAAACAATGAGTGTTCGCCCAACTAACATGTGAAATACTTCGCCCGGAAAGTACGGTTGCAGAATTGAAATTTAAACGAATTGACAAGAGCCCGTACAAAAAGCCCCATACGAAAGGACAACTTAAAAGTAATAAGGTTCGGAAAAAACACAAGCATTAAGACAACTAAAGATATGAAGGTACGTTAAACTGATTAGTCTTTTTTATCCAAAAGCCAAAAAAACATATTTTTTGCCCCAAAAGAGAAGAAAAATTAATAACATGAACATAACAAATATTTTTGCTATTCTAAAGTATAGGGGTGTACATGGATCGGGTTGGTTCGAATTTTTTAAAGACCAAACCAAACTAATTGCATCAGGTTTTTAAATCTATAAACCAAGCCAAACCAACAAAAGTCAGATTTTTCAACCTCGGGTTTTCTCGATTTTTTCGGGTTGCTCGGGTTTTTCGGATTTTTTCGGGTAAAGTCTTCATACATAACATATAACTTGTACTTCAAATATTTCTTTAGTTTTAATAAGATACGACTATCTAATTAAGATATTTATTAAGAAAATAACACAAAACGTGAGATGAGAGATGACATTGTACTAAAATATTCAAAGAAAAAAATTAATGAAATTGCATAAAATAAAATTATCATAACCTAAAAGGACTAAGACATGCTATAATAAATACAGCTAATTTATAAGGCATGTAGAAAATGATTATAATCTAAAAGTACTGAATCATGCTAAAATAAGTACAGCCGATAAGTATTAATTACATGACTAGATATTAAAGAAAAAAATAAAATTAAGTTATGTATTTTCACTTTCTAAACTAATATAAAACTAAAGAATAGATACCAACATTATTGTCATTCCAGTGTTAGATATGAAATACTTTTGTTAGCATTAGTATCGATTTGATTTTTGTTGAGTTTTATTTGAGTTACTAATATTTTTGGACTATAAAATTTATTGGACCATTCAAAATTCTAATTCTAAGCTTGAAATAATATGTAAGACAAAACTATGAAAAAGTTAAAGAAACATTTATAAATTACATTATAAATAAATATTTTTATGTATAAAATATGTTTAAAATTTTATAAGTTTAAAATTTTATAAATGTAATGTCGGGTTGGTTTGATTTAGTTTGACTTTTTTTAGTTAAAACCAAACCAAACCAATAGTGTTCGGGTTTTTCTTTTTAAAACCAAATCACTAGTCGGGTTTTTTTATCGATTTGGTTCGGATTATCAGTTTGGTGCGGTTCGTCGGTTTAGTTTGTGCACCCCTACTAAAGTATATGAAGAAAATTATAATTTGTACGTACGTGTAGCTTTAATTGGAAAAGGACTTAAAGTGATCTATGTGAATCGAGTGAAATTGATAAACAAAATTCAGAGAACATTCCATGTACGAGCCACGAGGTAAACTGAAAGAAGATGCGACTGAGTGAAATGGAGAAACAACATTTAAAGAAGATTAATCCATGCAGGAGGTAAAGTGGAAGAAGAACTTTTCCATGCCATTGCTATATATCATGTGAAAGATTTTTGTCGAGTTAAGTTTTTCTATGTTAATTATTACTAATAATTGATTTATTTACATATATATCAGCGTGAGATTTGATTGTTAAAACATAATTAAATTAATGCAATTTCCAGACATGATTTTCACTAGAAACTAAGTAATCCTGAATTATCTATCTCACCTTCTATATGGGATAAATAATCCCATAATAATTATTCCTCAACCAAACATATGATAAATTTAATCCCAAATATACCAGGATAACGTCCCACTCAATCCTTCCAACCAAACGGCCCTAAGAGGTTATATGAGGACTTGAACTCTTAGTTTGGAATTGGTTTTGTAATCCAATGACTTAGGTGCCAAAGACACTAGAAACCTCAATAAATAGAAGAAGAGGGGAGTATTGAGAACTAGAATTAGAAACCGGTTTAAAAATGAGGACCTAGGATTAGAGGTAGCTTAGCAGGATGGGCGAGCCCAAACGGATTCAAAATTTAATCTTTATAGATTTGATCCTCAAAATTCTTAACATTATTGTTTCAGTTCTTATATTTTCTCAAATTTTAGTGAGTTTTCAAAATATTGATTTCAGATGAAACTATTGTTGAAGAGCTACATCCGCCGCTGAACAGTGGCGAAGCCAAAAATTTAACGAAGGTGTGCAAATTTTCTTCTCACTTGTGTTAAGGATGTGCAAAATTAAATATATACTCATAATAGCTCTAACATTTAATCTATGTACACCGCGTAATTTTCTGGCGAAAGGTGTGCACCTGACCACCCTTCGTCTAAGGTGGCTCCGCCCATGCCACTGGACCTGATAGAAATGGTGAGTTGATTTCTCAGAAGGTTAAATGGTGAGTTGATTTCTCAGAAGGTTACTTAACTATCCTCATTATAACACAAAAGTCACTTAACATTGTTTTGTAACTGAAAAGTCACTCAACTATCGTTATTGTAAGACAAAAGTCACTTAACTTTGTTTATAACTAGAAAGTCACTCAGCTTTCATCTTTGTAACAAAAAAATCACTCAACTCATTTTAGTCAACTTTTGCTGTCGTGGCATTTTTAAAAAAGTTAAATCCTTATTTAATATAAACTCACCCATTTTTACCATTTGGTGATCCGCCCCACTAAACGGACCCGCTATCCAAATTTTTATAACAACACACTAAGGACTGAAATTTTATTAGTAATTTTTTACTGGTAATGTGGCTGGATTCTCCTCCCTACTCAGACCTAAAATTTTTGCCTCAAGTTCATCCGGTTGCTATGACACTACTGCTAAGCTATTTGCAAGTAGTAACAGTCCTTCAAGGAAATTTATATATTCTATTCACAAAATATTACGCAAATCAACCGAGTCTAGTTGTACCTTTGTTCTTCTTTTCATCTATGATGTACTCAGAATACAATTCCCATGAGCATGCAGCTTGAATTTTGTAAAGAATACCATAAGAAGTTGGTAGTGATTGCAGGGAAAGTAAATGCCACATCAATAATCAACGTTTCAATTCACTTAGTTAATGCAGGAGCCAGGAAGTAGTGATTTTGTTCAAAATTACTATATTAATCCTTTGCTCTACAAAATTTACACTGCCAATCAGTTCTCAGATATCTTCATTAGGTCCTACACTAAATTCATTGAATGGCAGGTCAGGTTAGTAGGGCGGGTCACTAAATAGTAAAAATGGGTGAATTTATATTAAATAAGGATTTAACTTTTTTTAAAATATATGTCACGTTAGCAAAAGTTGACTAAAATGAGTTGAATGATTTTTGTGTTACAAAGATGAAAGGTGAGTGACTTTCCAGTTATAAAACAAAGTTAAGTGACTTTTGTGTTACAAAAATGAAAGTTGAGTGACTTTCCAGTTACAAAACAAAGTTAAGTGACTTTATGTTACAATAAGATGGTTAAGTGACCTTTTGAGAAATCAACTAGTTTCATGATATATTTAACGGTGTAGTATGTAGTTGTTATGTAATCCACATATCATTTTGTTGTAGAAATCGTACTTTTAAATGAGAGATCACACATTTCAACATGCATCTATTTCATTTCATCATTTATTTAAATGAGTTTTTACATGTAAATTAGATTCATTTTCTTTATAAACTTTTCTCCATCTCAGAATTAATCTCCATACCAAGCAAATCCAACCCATCCATGCGGTGGATAAGGGCTAGGATAGTTTTAGAATTGATCTTTTTTCATATCGAGTCATTGAAACATCAGGATCGTGCTATAATCGAACACTTCTATCATGCTTAAGAGCGGACAATTCCAAGGTGGCAAGAGAAGATGGAAAAACATGGTAATGAAAGGGAAATTAATGAACATTCGTAACACAGTGAAATATAATAGTGGTGAATAGGCAAATTAGGAAAAGAGGTGGAAAAACTGAGATTTTTCCAACTACTAAAAAAAAAAAAAAAATGCGGGAGGCAAAGAGGTTTATTATAACAATCAATAGCACATGAATGGGGTCCAATCGTCACTTTCACTTGCAAATTTAGGACCAACCATATTATTAATCTGGTTCTCTTCTTTCATGGCTCCAAACACTATGCAAGTTGACAACATGATTTAATCCCCCCACCCCACCTAGCTACTCATGTCCTCTCATTTTCTGTTGATGTTAAACATTCGAAACTTTGATAATTAGAAACTCATGTTTAAGGTATCCTTCAAACATTCTTGGACTTTAATCCATTTTGTATCTCCTAATCTGTGGAGAGTGGAAGCTTTGGTTTCAAGATCCATGAAATGAGGGTTTTTGTTTCCTTTTGAATGTTTGTTATTCTGATAAATAACAAATAAAAAAGATTTTAAATTTTGTGTACTGTCGATGTAAAAAATTACACAATAGATCACTGCACAAGGTATTTACATGTAAATCTCTATCATAAACATTAATTAATAGCTAGCTAAAGTAGTAATTAATTTGCTATCACAAGTTAAACTATATATATTATAGTATAATATTCTTTTACATGGTCAATACATTGTTGTATACGGTAAAAACCGGGTCAATGTGTGACCGGTGAGACCGGAGCCGAGGATAAGTCCAAATGAGCACGAGCATGTTCGATCTTTTCTTCACACCGGGGTATCGTACCGGATGTAATTGACCCGAGACAAGAAAAGCGTGTCCGTTGGTCCGGATACGCCGAGCCCAAATCAACGTGTCCATTGGTCCGGATACGCCGAGCCCAAATCAACGTGTCCGTTGGTCCGGATAACCGGTTGTGAGGTTGCCACGCATCGTGCTTCGTTCGCCACCGCACCGACGATCGTACGTGTGACCGTACGGTCATACTTTATCTTTTTTAGGGTTCCTTTATTCATAAAGGCTTTTGTATTACATTCATGGCCCATAAGGCATATCTGTAAATAAAGGACATTCCTCCTCTTTTTTAGGTTAGCTTCTTTTCCATATCTCAACATTGTAATAGTCAAATATACAAAGCTCTCACCCAAAAGATATTACTTAATATATTTGGCATAAATCAATCATCATCATCATATATATATATATATATATATATATCGCAAGCACCTATTCATATAAATATAGCTACAAACAAATCCATTGGCACTTCATACTAACCTAATAGATTAAAGTTCATCCACATATCCTATACCTCATTTACAAATTTAATTGTTACCGAAATTTGGGGTAAACAGTTTGGCGCCCACCGTGGGGCTAGGATAATAGTGGTGTTTTAATCTTTGCTACTTCCTTCTTTCACCTATTGATTGAAGAATCTGCAAATTTCCACAAAAAACAGACAAATTGGCAAGCAGCAGACATTCCGGTCATGTGAACAACAACGAGATAGTAGCTGAAAACGAGAACAACGACGGTTACGAAACCCACCGCGTATCCAATCGACTGAAACTCGTTGACTCGAGAGGCCCAGCGGGCGAATACCATGAATCGGGAGAATACCACTTTTCCGGCCACCGATCCTCGAGTACTCATAACTCAATTACTTTGTCCCGGCTCGAGGCCGTAAAAAACAACGTGATACTCGAGATTAACTTACGTTAATATCTCGAAATGTTTCAGAATGGGTGACCGCCAAATGCCGAATAGGGGATTGCTATAGCTCAGCTTCAGAGCAACAACGACAAGGTAGCTCCGTGGGACAAAGGGGGTCACCGAGCCAAGGCGGGACGAAGCACGGATAGTCGAGAGTAATAGATCCGGAGCTGGCTCTTCTACCAAAGTTTTGAAGATGCTCGAGACCTTAGCAAAACGGGTCGATTCAACGGAGAAGAGGGTGGAAATATATAACTCTCAGGTGGATCAGGTCCCAGGAAACTCATCGATTACGAAAGGGTCGATTCAAGAGATACGTTCACAGGCCTTTCCTGCGAGTCAGCTCAAGGAAAATAATCTAGAAAGGTTCGAATCTTGGATGTTCCAAATACGATGGCACGAAATGGGCCGCGAGACGATGTGACTTCATACATCTGTGCCATAAAGGGTAATGATGTTGAAGAGAATGAAATTGAGTCCGTGTTGTTGAAGAAATTTGGGGAAACACTCTCGAAATGAGCATTGACACAGTATGATCATTTGCCGAAAGCATTCCATCACTTCCGATATGCTCCACGGATGCCTTCGTGAGAGCCCATCTTTGGGCCAAAAAGGTGCGAGACGGAAAGGACATCTTTGGATAGCCCAAAAGGACGATAAGTTGTTACCGGAATTTGTGAACCGCTTTGAAGGGAACGAGATGGAGCTCCTCTGGTTAAAGAATGGGCAGCGCAAGCTTTCTCACCCATGGCTTAATCGAGCTCGACTACTTCATTTCAAAGTGAAGAAGGAAAACTTGTTTGGAGTACGAGGTACGTAACACAGGCGTATGTCTAACATGTACGAATCAAGGTTGGGTGAAGGGATGATCAACTCGGAACTTCTCGTAACCCATATAAATATAAGCAAAAGCTCTGAGAGGTCAAGAAAAAATTACGAACCGGAGACAAGGCTATCGAGGGAAAGATACCGACCATACTCGATATCGGAAAAACTGAGTTTCATGTGGGAAAAATCGAGGGTCGGCCCCAGTCACTTCTCTAGTAGGGGCGATAAACGAGGCGAGGGCGCGGTCGAACGATCGAGGCACGTCATTTAGTAAGTGACGCGGGGTCGGCTTCGCAATAAAGACGTACCAAGGGATATCGGAATACAACTTCAACATCAATACCTCGGACCTCGTCTCGGCTATCGGCCGTATCACGGAGGCTAGATGGACAAGGCCATTAAGATCCGATCCGGGTCAACGGGACCCAAACGTGATGTGTGAGTATCATGAGACACATGGGCACGAAACTGTAGATTGTCGCCAATTAAGGGAGGAGGTGGATCGTTTATTGAAAAATGGCCACTTTCGAGAATATCTGAGTGATCGAGCCAAAAACCACTACAAAGAAAGGGAGAGTCACAAACGAGCTGAGCTGGTGGAACCTCAACATGTGATCAATATGATAATTGGGGGAACGGATGCTCCGTGAGGTCCGGTGATGAAAAGAATAAAGGTCTCAATTGTACGAGAAAAGCTCACCCGGGACTACGTACCCGAGGTCTCCATCTCCTTCAGTAACGAGGATACAGAAGGCATTACTCAATCGCAAAATGGTGCACTGGTAATTTTTATCCTTATTTCAAATCACAGGTTAAACGTCTTTTGATTGACCCAGGTAGTTCAGCCAACGTCATCCGTTGGAGAGTGGTCGAACAACTGAGGCTACTCTCGACGTTATCATTGTACCGGGTAGCCCGGTACTCGCCATGTTCAATATGGCAAGCGAAACCACAAAGGGCGAAATTTTCGCGGTCGACATTAACGGCAAATCGTGTTCTACATCAACGATGGAGATACGAAGTATAAGGCTTTGCTCGGTAGACCATGGATTCATAGCATGAGAGCAATACCATCGACACTATATGCCACTAAAAGTTCCCAACCCTCACGGAAGGATAAACTATCGAGGAAGCACCCTTCTTTCCAAAGTAACCGAATCAAAGAGATGATGAATCAATTAAAGAGGAGGACACCAAATAGCAATTAAAGAATACGGGTTCAAAACCGGAAGAGAAGGAAACGGACCCATCGGTAAGGGGGGGACGATTTCAAAGACGCTAGAACGTTTGTATTCGGATGACTCTTGACGCAACCAAATCTACCGTGGAAGAGCCGAGCAAATCATCCCCGTTCGTACATCTACCGAAATGTAAGGTATACCTGGGCATGGGGTTAACCTTGGAGTTCAGGAACAAGTTAATTAAAATTCTTCAAGCTAATGCCGATTGCTTTGCATGGTCCCATATAGACATGACAGGTATACCACCAGAAGTCACGACTCATAAGCTTTTCAGCCTCGAAGAAATTCTCCCCCGACGCAAAGCGAGACCAACGGCTCGTCAAAACATGCCTTCAAAGACGAGGTAACAAAGCTTTTAAAAATAGTTTCATTCATGAGGTAAAATACCCGATCACCGCAATGTAGTCATGGTGCAAAGAAAGGTAATAAATTTAGAATGTGTGTCGATTATAAAGATCCGAATGAAAGATGCTTTCGATGGATTCATTCCTCGTATGCCTCACATCGATCGAATGATCGATTCGATGGCCGGGCATGAGATGTTAAGTTTTCTCGACACTTACTCCGGGTATAATCAGATCCGGATGCACCCGGAGGATCAAGAGAAAATCGCCTTTATTACCCGATACGGGACCTACTGTTATAATGTCATGTCATTCGGATTAAAAAATGCCGAAGCAACTTACCAACGCCTAGTAAACCGGATGTTCGAAGAACAGATAGGGAAAACAATGAAAGTTTATATTGATGACATGCTAGTCAAGTACCTGGAAATAGAGGACCATTTAAAACATTTGCAGGATACCTTTGATGTTCTTCGCAAATAGTGAACCCGGAGAAGTGTGCCTTCGGTGTCCGATCGAGCAAATTTTTGGGCTTCATGATGTCAAACCGGGGAATTGAGATCAACCCGAACAAGATCAAAGCCATTGAGGATATTGAGGTGGTGAATAATGCCAAGGCCGTACAGAGGCTCACCGGAAGGATAGCAGCTTTAAGCCGTTTCATTTTGTGATCATCGGATAAAAGTCACCGTTTCTTCTCACCGCTAAGAAAGAAGAATGACTTCGTCTGGACACCAAAATGTCAAAGGACTTTGCAGGAATTGAAAAGGTACTTATCGAGCCTCGCCTTCGCACACACCGGGCGTGCACGAATAGTTATTTCTATACCTCGCCGTGTCCGAGTTAGTGGTAAGCGGTGTTTTGCTCCAGCAAGCAAGCACGCAATTCCCAATCTATTATGCGAGAGAACCTTGAGACGCGGAGACTCATTATCCACACCGAAAAGTTGGCTTTGGCATTAGTAAGTGCATCGAGAAAGCTAAAGCCTTACTTTCAATGCCATCCGATATGTGTAGTAACTACTTACCCGCTGAAAAATGTGATGCATAAACCGATGTTATCGGGTAGACTGACCAAATGGGCTATAGAGATTAGCGGGTATGATATCGAATATAAGCCTAGAATAGCTATTAAATCCCAAATCTTAGCCGATTTTGTGGCAGACTTTACCCCCGCCATGATCCCCGAGAGAGAAAGAGCTCTTCGTCGACCTCGGGAAGGCCGGTATCGGTCTCTACATACAAACGGGCATCGAACCCCGAAAGGCTCGTGGTTGGGCATTGTTCTTAAAACCCCGCCCCTATGATGTCATTAGACAATCGATCGAACATAAAATTGACTAACAATGAAGCCGAGTACGAGGCTATGATTGCAGGTTTGGAATTGGCTCGGAGTCTGGGAGCCCAAAAAATTAAAGCAAGATGCGACTCTTTCTTGGTCGTGAACCAGGTGAATGGCGTCTTTCGAGATCAAGAATGAGCGAATGCAAAGGTACTTAGAGAAAACTCAGGTGATATTACACCGATTCAAAGAATGGACCATGCAACACGTACTCTGGGGGAGAGTGTAACAACGAACCCGACGTGGCCAATTCGTGGGCTCTTTCTTGGCGAAGCAAAGGAATTGACCCCGATCGTAGTCCAATGATGAACTCGGCGGTAGAAAACGGTCGCCGAGATAAATACAGTGGGTCTAACTTGGGATTGGCGCAATAGACACATCGACTACCGCGATGGGAAGCTCTTGAGTGACCCAAAAGAATCACGATCACTTCGGACCAAAGCAGCTCGGTTAAGGTAGATTTACGGCTCTGACTGTATTGACGATCTTTCTTCAGACCCTTTGCCAAATGTTTGGGCCCGAGAAATGTATTACGTGACGAGAGAAGTCCACAGGTACCGCGGTAATCACTCCGGAGCGGAAGGATTGGTTCGAAAAATTATCAGAGCCGGTTATTACTGGAAAGGGATGGAGGAAGATGCGAAAAATTTTATCCGGAAATGTGATGGATGTCAAACGCACGCCCTGATGATTCACCAACCCGCAGTCGGCCGCACCCGCGATTTCCCCCCCCTCGTCGTTCGTGAAGCCGGGACGGACACGTCGGTCCTCTGCCGGGCACCGTGGCTCGTTTCATTCTCGTTTATGACCGACTACTTCTCAAAGTGGGTTGAAGCGCAGGCCTTCGAAAAGTTTAGAGAAAAGGAGGTTATTGACTTCATATGGGACCATATTATCTGTCGATTCGGCATCCCGGCTGAGATAACCTGTGATAATGACCCTCAGTTCATTGGCAAAGAAGGTCAATAACTTCCTCGAAGGGTTCAAGATTAAGAAGATAGTGTCGACTCCATATCACCCGAGTGCAAACGGGCAAGCAGAATCCACAAACAAAATAATAATTCAAAATATAAGGAAAAGGCTTGAAATGTCGAAACATAAATGGAGGGAAGTTTTGCCAGAGGTATTATGGGCTTACAAAACGACGTCAAAGTCCAGCACAGGAGAGACACCATTCTCGCAAGTCTACGGGGACAAAGCTCTAATTCCCGTTGAAATTGGTGAACCGAGCCTCCGATTCCAATACGCCACCAACGGGTCAAATAAGGAGGCTATGTCCGTAAAACTCGACCTGGCGGACGAACTAGCGAAAATGAGCTGGTTTGTTTAGCGGCTCAAAAACAAAGAATGGAGAGGTACTCTAACCAGAGGACTAATCTTCGACATTTTCGAGTTGGGGACTTGGTACTTCAAAAAGTTACTTTGAATACCAAGGACCCCAATAATGGGAAATTAGGTCCAAACTGGGAAGGGCCGTACAAAATAACCGGAGTAACGGGCAAAGGATCGTACCAACTGAAATCCATAGACGGGCAACTACCGCTAATAATGGAACGTGGCTCATTTGAAGAAATACTATTGCTAAGGTATGGGCCGTTGACCCTTGTGATCATTTTTTATTAACCTATCCTTTTTTACAGAAGTGGTATCGAGATTAACCCCGAGGGGGTGGAGTTAGGTCTAAAAACACGTGTTGCATCTCGGAGTGGGTTTTTCGACAAGGTTTTTAACGAGGCAACAAGTACAACGTGCTACTTTACGAAAACAAGGCAAAATACCCGGAAGCGGAGGGTCTACCCTTCGCTGGGGACTCAATAGTGCTTACCTAATCATATTGCTCGGATAAACACTAGGGGACTATCATACCCACATCAAGGCCTATCCCGGAAAGGTAGAATGAGTTCAACATACCGAAGAAGATGAAGAAACGAAGAAACAAGGCCTATCCTGAAAAGGTCTTCGAAATTTTATTTTTCTTATTTTTGTGTAAACCCGAACCTTTTGTGTTAGGTTTCAGTTTAAGGACCAAACGATCAAAACGAATCGTGTCCAGCTAGTATTTGTTACGGCAAAAATAGAAGGAAACAGATGAAATCCTTATATTACATACTTACAAGCACCGGCAATATAAAGAAGCTTTATGAAAGCATACGTCTCAAACACGTCTTTTTATTAAATACCGTATACCGGGGATTATTGTCAAAATTTGGCAAAGGCAATAAGGTCAAGATGAACCGAGCCCAAAATCTTTTAACACCCTCGAGTGGGGACAGTCGTCTCAAAATTTGACGAAGGCAGGAATTCAGGTATCCGAACCTAATCTATTATAAGTAGACGGTCGGAAAAGGTTCAAACAAATTAAAAACCTCAACCCAAAATGCTCAACGTGATTCGGAGACGTCTGAATTCACAAAGTACAAATTAGCCCCGTGAGCAAACCACTCTATAAAATCCTCAGTCGAAAACGTACTGAGCAGAGGAAAAGCCAATACTCAATGAGTTAAAATAGGCTCAATTCGGATAAAGAGGTAGCTCCGAACCTTGGCTATATTCCATACGATATGATCATTTAAGGCAAAAATCGTAGCATACGTTCGAATAAAAGAATGAAGAAAACAACAGCCAAAAAAGAAAATATGCATTTCATATATAAACCAAGGCTTTATACTTAGACTTTCAACACAAGTCAAAACAAAAACAAAATGAAGAGAGAGGCTCGTACAAAAAAGCCCTAGTCTACCTCAGACAAGGAACCGAAATTTTCAGAAATCGTTTGCTCGGAGTCTTCAGAGTCGGCATCAAGGGCTTTCTTGGCCCTGCCCTCGATTTCTTTGGCTTCGAGTATCCGGGCCTGGATGTCTGATACGCTTAAATTACACCTAAATTATGGCGTAAGGAGGTCGGTGTCAAATATAGTAACCCAACTAGGTTGTAGTCGAATCCCACAGGGAATATAGTGTGAAATAAGTACTAATTATATATGTTACTAATCTCTAAAGTCTTTCGTTCTATTCTGACTAGGGTAGAAAAAGGGTTTAGTTTGTATTCGCTATTTTGAAGTATTTGGAAATTGTTTGGATTAGAAGAACCAAAGTTGTGTTCCCGCTGTGATTAGATGTTATTCTATGGGTATCAATATGATATATTTCTAATGGGTGGTGGTTATGTATGCACTTAATCTCTAATGCACTTCATAATATTTTCCAATAGTTAGAAAGTATTTCTTTTCATGATTTTCCCAAATATAGAAAAGTTGCAAGTATAACCGATTAAATATGCCAAGTAGAACTCATCTTATCCCTAAGTGAGTTCATTAAACGAGGGTTAGCCGCCCGAGTCCTTGTTATATTATTTCAACTCAAACCCTAGTTCATCTTTTCAAGTAAAACTAGGGTTTGTGCATAAGTAAGTGTTTGCAACCACTAACTAACAATGAATATGAAAAATAATAAAACACATCACAACCCATTATATATATATATATATATATATATATATATATATATATATATATATATGTATGTGTGTGTGTGTGTGTGTGTGTGTGTGTGTGTGTGTGTATAAAATGTTAGACACCCACTGCATAGCACCCATCATTTGGGTCCACAACTTTGATTAAAGAAACTACTCACACATATTGGTCACAAAAGTAGTAAGCAATAATGGAGACATAAAGCTTACAAAGTGTAATAAAGATGGTGGGAATGAAATTTTTTTGTCTTCACTAAGCTCTAAAAGTGGTGTATTCAATGCTCAACCACCAATGGAAAAATGTTAAATGTTGGAGAAAAATCAGATGAGGTGTGTTTGTCGTAATGCCCTTTAACTCGGTGGAAGACGATGCACTCACTCCACGAGTTTCAAATTTCAGCCATCAGTTATACCCAAAGAATCAAACATCCACACAAACCACTTAGTCAGAATAAACTAACAACAACAACATAGCGAAGACGAGCAAACAACTATTATGAACAAGTGAACAAGCAATACATGATCTACATACCTTAAAATTGAAAGAAGACTTGATTTTAGAACTTAAGAAATGATGAACACACAAGTAGCCACTACTAGGGTTAGACACAACAGAAGGAGAGAGTAAACTAGGGAGAGAATAATGGTAATGAGGGGAATGGAGGTTGATGGGTGTATTGAAGAGAGAGGGAGGGGTAACGGTTATGGGAGAGGAAGAGGTGGAGAGAGAGAGAGACGTCGTCGGGTTATATTTAAAAAACACTAATCGACACGGCAAAAGGACCAAGCGATGAATGGTTCGACGTTCCGTCGAGTGAAACGTCGCGCCCCGTTCATTTATTTATTTATTTATTAGGGAGAAAATCGCCCGTCGAGCTGACCGTCGATCAGTTCGATGGAGCGTCAAACCTGTCGTCAAAATGCCATTATTTCCAGTGATGATCTTTCAGGTGGTCCACTTCGACGGTGCATTCTACGGCTCGTCGAACTGATCGACGGTCCGTCGAAGGCGCGCCGTTCATCTGCTTTCCTGGCAATATCTGGATTTAACACTTAGGTTCCTAGACACATCAACAAACATCAAAACAACACCAAAAAAAAAAAAAAAACCAACAACACGAAAAACATAATGCAAAAATGAACATGGGTTGCCTCCCAAGAAGCGCACAATTTAACGTCGCGGCACGACGCAGTACCACTTTTGGTGTCAAGGTCCGGTGCCATGTTTCAACTGGTGAGCATTGACAATCTTGTCCCCATCAACCATCCAATGGTAGTGCTTTACCCGATGGCCATTCACCATGAAAGTACGAGTCCTATTGTCGGACTTCAATTCCATCGAACCATTGGGTGAAATACTCACCAAAGTAAAAGGACCGGACCATTTGGATTTCAATTTGCTCGGAAAGAGCTTTAACCTTGAATTGAATAGCAACACCGAATCACCCGGTTGAAAATCTCTCTTCAAAAGTTTGACATCATGATAATGCTTCATCTTCTCTTTATACAAAGCCGCACTCTCATGGGCATGATACCGAAACTCATCCATTTTATTCATTTGAAACGGTTGCAACTTGCCTGCTTCGTCCCAATCCATGTTCAATTTTTTTAATGCCTACAAAGCTTTGTGTTCAAGTTCAACCAGTAGATGGCGAGCTTTGCCAAACACCAAACGATAAGGAGAAGTACTAATGGGCGTCTTGAATGCCGTTCTATAAGCCCAAGAGCATCATCAAGCTTTAATGATCAATCTGTTCGATTTGCATTAACCGTCTTAGCTAAGATACTTTTTATCTCCCAATTGGAGACTCCGACTTGCCCACTAGTTTGGGGATTGTAAGGAGTTTCCACGCTATGCTTCACTCCATATTTCTCCATGAGATTAGTGAATTGCTTGTTGCAAAAATGAGTGCCACCATCACTAATGATTGCCCTAGGAGTGCCAAATCTTGTGAATATGTTCTTTTTGAGAAAAATTTGTGACACTCTTGCCAATATTATTGCGCAATGCTACCGCTTCGACCCACTTGGACACATAACTGCAACAAGGATGTAGCGCAGGCCACGAGAACTCACAAATAGGCCCATAAAGTCGATGCCCCACACATCAAAGAGTTCAACCTCTATGACAAAATTCATTGACATTTCGTGCTTCCTCCCAATTGACCCTTGGCGTTGACATTGATCACAAGATTTCACCATCAAATTTGCATCATGATAAAGGGTGGACCAATAATAGCCACATTCAAGCACTTTGCTGCGGTGCGGTTCCCCTATGACGACCCCCCCCCCCCCCCACTGGAAAGTCATGGCAAACCTTCAAGATTTTCATGGCCTCGAATTCAGCCACACATCGCCGAATGATGTTGTCGGCACAAGTGCGGAATAAATAGGGCTAATCCCAATAGTATTGACGACTATCTCTCAAAAATTTCTTCTTTTGATAAGCTTTGATGTCGTCGGGGATAAGACTCGTCACCAAGAAGTTGGCGATATCCACATACCAAGGAGCAACTTCACAAGACAGCCAAAAGTCTTTTATCGGGAAAAGTATCATTTAATTCAAGATCTCCACTCGGTCTCCCGGCTTCCTCAAGCCTAGATAGATGACCCGCAACTTGGTTTTCACAACCTTTTCGATCTTTGACTTCAAAGTCAAACTCTTGCAATAATAAAACCCAACGAATGAACCGCGACTTTGCATCTTTATTTGTCATCAAATATCTCAATGCCACGTGATCCGTGTGAACAACCACTTTGGATCCCAATAGATAGGCCCGGAATTTCTCAAAAGCATATATAATGGCTAGAAGTTCTTGCTCAATAATGATATAATTCATTTGAGCACCATTGAGGGTTTTACTAGCATAATAAATTGGGAGCATGATTTTGTTGTGCCTTTGCCCCAGCACCGCACCAATAGCAAATCCGCTCGCGTCACACATGAGCTCAAATGGCAATGACCATTCCGGAGAGATAATAATTGGAGTAGAAGTAAGCATTTCCTTTAACTCATTAAATGCCTTAAGGCACTTCTCATCAAATGCAAACTTAGCCTCCTTTTTAAGAAGCTTACACATCGGATTGGCGATCTTTGAGAAATCATTGATAAATCGCCGATAGAAGTCGGCATGTCCCAAGAAGCTACGAACTCCTCTGACAGAGATAGGTGGAGGAAGCTTGGCAATAACATTAATTTTTGCTTGGTCTACCTCAATACCCTTCTCAGAAATCCTATGGCCAAGGACAATCCCTTCCTTCACCATGAAATGACATTTCTCCCAATTAAGTACAAGGTTAGTTTCTTCACACAGCTTCAATACCTTACCGAGATTGGCAAGGCATTCGTCAAAAGAGTCACCAACAATCGAAAAGTCATCCATAAAGACTTCCAAGAAATCTTCCACTATATCCGAGAAAATAGACATCATGCACCGTTGGAATGTAGCCGGGGCATTGCATAAACCAAAAGGCATTTGGCTAAAATCAAAAGTGCCATAAGGACAAGTGAAAGTGGTTTTCTATTGGTCCTCTAAGGCAATGTTAATTTGGTTGTAACCCGAATATCCATCCAGAAAGCCATAATAAGATCTTCCGGCTAGCCGATCAAGCATTTGATCAATAAAAGTCATAGGAAAGTGGTCTTTACAAGTCGCGGTGTTGAGCTTTCGATAGTCCATACGCACTAGCCATCCTGTGACTGTCCTTATAGGAATCAACTCATTCTTGGAATTAGGGACAACGGCGATGCCCCCTTCTTTGACACACATTGCACCGGACTCACCCATGGACTATTTGCAATTGGGTATACAACACCTGGATCCAACCATTTGATAATTTCCTTCTTGACCACTTCTTGCATAGGAGGGTTTAGCCTTCTTTGATGCTCTACACTCGGTGAACTATCTTCCTCGAGTTCGATTCTATGTTCATAAATACCGGAGGGAATCCCCCTAATATCCGCAATAGTCCACCCAATAGATCTTCGATAAGCCCGCGACACTTCAAGCACCTTTTGAGTTTGTTCCTCATTTAACAAAGATGAGAGAATAACCGGTAAATAATTATCTGGGCCAAGAAAAGCATACTTTAAAATGAGAGGGAAGTAGCTTGAGCTCAAGTTTTGGAGGCTTAATAATCGAAGGCTTAGCCGGAGGAGTGGTTCTTTTGTCAAGATCAAGAGATAATTTGTTTGGCTCATAAGAATACGAACCCTGACCAATAAGAGAATTTACCATTTCAACATACCCTCCATGTCATCCACCTCAAAATTCACCAAAATAGCCGAAAGTGCTTCGTTAAAGTGCTCCTTCTCTCACTTATGCTCCACTGCTTCGTCTACCACATCGAAAGAATCAATGACTGAAATGCTCTCATAAGCACTTGATAATTTTAACCCCTTGCCAGCTTGGAAGGTAACCTCTTCATCATTTATCTGGAATTTTATTTCATTCCTTTCCGAGTCCATTAAAGCTCTCCCAGTGGCAAGAAATGGCCTTCCCAAGATAATTGAGACTTCTTTGTCAACCGCACAATCAAGGATGACAAAATCCGCCGGCAATAAGAATTCTCCCACTCTAACAAGGACGTCATCAACAACTCCTACCGGTCTCTTGATGGTTCTATCGGCCATTTGGAGACGCATGATTGTTGGTCTAGGTGTCCCCAACCCGGATTGTTTATAGATGTCTAGTGGCATTAAATTAATACTAGCCCCATTATCACACAAGGCACGAGCAAAATCATGGTGACCGATGGTGCAAGGGATAGTGAAAGCCTCAGGATCTCCCTTCTTCTCAACCTTTGAGGACGAAATAATAGAGTTCACACGGTGGGTAACTTCCACCGTATCATGCTTGATTGGTCTTTTCTTCGTCAACAAGTCCTTCAAGTACTTAGAAAATTCCGGCATTTCTTGGAATGCATCAAGAAATGGGATATTCATTGACAACCCTTTCAATTGGCCATAGAAGCGTTGGCACTTGGCATCCTCCGTTCTTTTCAAAAATCTTTGTGGGAACGGGAGAAGAGATTTATATGTTTGAGTCAAGGGTTTAAGTGCCCCCGTGACCTTGCTCTTTTGAGTGCTACCCTCGGTAGTATTTTCGACACTTGGCACCTTATCACCCTCGAGAACAATAGGGTATTCCACCTTCTCTTTCTCAACAATAATAGGCATTTCAATTGGTGCCTCAGGTTCTTCTTCAATAACCTCATCACCAATCGGCTCGACAATAATAGTTTCAACTATCCTCTCATCCACCGCATAAAGAATTTTCCCATTTCTAGTAGAAATAGCTTTGCATGAGGCAATGTGATTACCTCCACTACCCCTTGGGTTCGAAATTGTGTCGCTAGGAAGGCCTCCTCTTTGTGGTGGATGTTGCTCATGAGAAAGGTCTCGCATTTGTGACTCAAGTTTTTGAATCGAAGCGATGTGAGAGCCTACCACTTAGGTCAAATTCGCTATCTTCTTATCACTTTTGTTTTGGTTGTCCAAGATCTTTTCAAGCATAGATTCCATTCGAGAGGTCCCTTGATAATTGGAAGGACCCTCTCGCCAATTTTGAGAGTTGGAAGAACGACCTTTCGGTGGAACATAGGCATTAGAATTCTGATTACCATAATTGTTGTTGTTGTAATCCCTCCTATCCGAACCACCATACTCATTTCGACCATATTGATTGCTTTGTTGTTGGGGTCTCCATTGCTTTTGATAACCCCTTTGAGAGTTATCGATATAATTAGCATCCTCACGTTGTGGTTGCCCCTCTAGATAAGTCTTCTCCGAGATTGATACATTCTGGGAGCATGAGATGGCATTTCTTCAACAACATTCACACCCTTAGATTCTTTCTCCGCAAGCCTCTTTAACAAAGAACCACTATGGTTTGCACCGAGAAAAAGCATGATCTCGCTCATGATTTTCTTTGGCCACCGCGGCAACAGAAGGACTACCATATGAAAAAACTTCACTATCATTGGAGTGCCAAGCTTGATTGTGGGTGGTGAGCTTATCGAGTAATTGGGTGATGTTAACAAATGACTTGTCCATGAAGCATCCACCAAAAAGATTGTGACAATGTTAACCGATTCATCGTATCTAAACCCTTGTAGAACTTCTCGAGAATAGCATCCGAAAACCCATGAGTTGGAGATTGAGCAAGATAGTACTTGAAACACTCCCATGCCGAATATAATTGTTCCCCGAGTCGTTTGAACTCAAAGATCTTATCTCGAAGTTCAAAGCTTTTTGCTCGGTGGAAACCATTTCTTCAAAAATGTATTGGCTAGCTCGCTCCAGGTGTGAATAGAATTGCTGGGAAGCTTTTCATACCATTCCCTTGCTTGGCCAGCCAAGGAATATTTGAAGACCCGTAACCGAAGTGCATCAGCAGAAACAACACCTTAGGATTGTTGAGCACACACATGCAGGAAGTTCTTCAAATGTCGGAGTGGATAATCCTCCGAAGAATTTCAGAAATAACCCTCAAGTTTCAACAGCTGATAGATAGAGCTATCGATTTTGAAAGTAGCATTTTCAGTCCTAGGAGGGACCACCGCAGAAGCATAATCAGCTTTATTAATGAATTCCGCAAATATATTCTCATCTTCCTCCTTTTCTGGTGCAGGTGGGTTCACTTGGAACCCACCTTGGTTTCCTTGATTTCGATTGTGTCTTCATGCCATTTTCACTCGATTTACCAGAAACAACAAACAAGTTGTGATGGAATAGAAAAAGTTTTAAAGAAAAGTACACAACAATTAGTAATTTCAAAACCGTATTCTCCGGCAACGGCGCCAAAATTTGATACGCTCAAATTAAACCTAAATTATAGCGTAAGGCGGTCTATGTCAAATATAATAACCCAACTAGGTTGGGGTCGAATCCCACAGGGAATACAGTGTGAAATAAGTACTAATTATATATGTTACTAATCTCTAAAGTCTTTAGTTCTATTCCGACTAGGGTAGAAAAAGGGTTTAGTTTGTATTCGCTATTTTGAAGTGTTTGGAAATTGTTTGGATTAGAAGAACCAAAGTTGTGTTCCCGCTGTGATTAGATGTTATGCTATGGGTATCAATATGATATATTTCTAATGGGTGGTGGTTATGTATGCACTTAATCTCTAATGCACTTCCTAATATTTTTCAATAGTTAGAAAGTATTTCTTTTCATGATTTTCCCAAATATAGAAAAGTTGCAAGTATAACCGATCGAATATGCCAAGTAGAACTCATCTTATCCCTAAGTGAGTTCATTAAAAGAGGGTTAGCGCCCCGAGTCCTTGTTATATTATTTCAACTCAAACCCTAGTTCATCTTTCCGAATAAAACTAGGGTTTGTGCATAAGTAAGTGTTTGCAACCACTAACTAACAATGAATATGAGAAATGATAAAACTCATCACAACCCATTATATATATATATATATATATATACACACACACACAATGTTAGACACCCATTGCATAACACCCATTATTTGGGTCCACAACTTGGATTAAAGAAACTACTCGCACATATTGGTCACAAAAGTAGTAAGCAATAATGGAGACATAAAGCTTACAAAATGTAATAAAGATGGTGGGAATGAAATCTTTTTGCCTTCACTAAGCTCCAAAAGTGGTGTATTCAATGCTCAACCACCAATGGAAAAATGTTTAATGTTGGAGAAAAATCAGATGTGTACAAAAACCTAAAATGTTCTTTAAATAGGCTCCAAAAAATGCACATCGGCAATTAGCAAAACGCTCGTGGCGAATCGACGGACCGTCGATCGCCCGACGGGCCGTCGATTCCTTCGTCTTTTAGTTCTTCAGTTTGATGGTCCATTCGACGGTGCCGTCGACCAGTTCGACGCTCCGTCGATTCTTTTGTCTTTCTCTCTTCTGATGGACAAGTTTGTTTGATGAGACAAACGACGAAATGTCGATCCATTCGACGCTTCGTCAATGGCTCCGTCCTTTGTCCTCTTCAACTTAGGCCATCACTGGAAAATTCAACTTATCGACGCTCCAAATGACGGTCCGTCGAACCTTCATTTCTGGGCAATTTTATCGACGGACCGTCAAATCTTCATTTCTAGGCAATTTTTCCTTTTTTCTTTGTTTTTTTGCTTTTGGGCCATCACTTTCCTAAAACATAACGAAAACACATTAAAATGAACCAGACTTACTTGAGAACACCCAAAATCCATAGTAAAAAGGCATCGAATGTGCCACAAATCTGCGGCACATCAACGTCCCCCAACCCTTTTTCAACTTGTTCGAGGGTAGCCCGCTGGGATTTCCACCTTTTGTACTCGATCAAAATCGTAGAACGAGCCTCGGCAGCCTCCATATCTTTAAGAGACTTTTCTAGATCGGCCTAGGCTTTTTTCAATCTAGCCTCTAGCTCGGACTTCACTTCAAGAAGAGCGATTCGAATTTGATTGGCCGATTCAAACTAGACCTGAAGCAGATCATTGGCCTCAGTAGCCTCCTCGAGATTGCTCTCGAGCTCATCACTGATCCGAGCTCGAGTCTCGGCTTTCTCCTCTGCCACCCTCAATTTCTCCTTGTCATTGGCTCTTTCGGATTCAAGTTGGTGATGTCTTTCTGGCACCTTCACAGCATCAGCCTTGACCAAGTCAGATGAATTATATTATCTAAAATAAATAGTTGAAAAGTCTAATTTTTCTCCAATAATAATGGTGTGAAATGTTTGAGGCATTCAGTGTAATTAATTTAACCCTCTCCAATCGATTATCCTCCATCTCTAGCTATTAGGTTATGGATCCATATTTAGTGTACGCGCCTACATGGAGTTAACAATATTGATCAAGTGAATTAATAGTGTAAATAATTTTATACGGTAACAAATTAATTAATATTACTTTCCTTCTGAAGTAACATTTAAATTTTAACCATTACTTATATTTTAAAATAAAAAGAAAAAGCAACAAATAGGCAAGTTCCTCCCATAGTTCCATGGAATCTCAAAATACGCCCTAAAGTGCGGTTGAAGTATCGTGTCCAAATTTTGCTAATTGGAAGTCTTAAAAATATATTTCTTAATTGACATTCTTCATGCTTATCTTCTACCTATGGTTTCAATACAGTGCGTATAATTTAGGCTGCTTTGATATTTTTATTGTCCTAGCAACTACTATGTTTCTTCCTTTTTCACATGTTCATTTACTAAGTCACGGTATTAATTATTAATAAATTGAGATTGGTGAAGATTAGTGTTTTTTCCTTCTTTAAATATGCATGAAAAGTTTGTATTTATCCTTCAAAAAAATAAACACAATTCCTCGAGTCTTTCGACATATACGTGCACGTGTGCGCACGAATTATTGACTGCTTCTATAATAAAAAAATAATTGTGTGTAAGCAACCGCAAGGCCTAACTCTTTGCTTTTTTCCTCTTATTATTACTTTTTTTAACATAATATGTACAAACATTTGTGTCAGCATCTGAGGAAGCTTTTGACTTAAAACAGAACAAGTTAGTAAAGAAACCAACAAATTTTTGTTAAAGAATATGCACCACAAGTTTCCATTGAAATCAAGCTGACAGCTACTCTTCATCTAATATAACTATGCAAGCATGCAACTTCTCCACAATTATTGCTAATTTGTGTGTTCATTATATATGAAAAGACAATATAAAACTTCGAAATCGTCATGTCAATTTTTTTTTCCGACATTACTCCAACTATCCCGTTGGAAGAATAATTTAAAGTTATAGAAAATCCCGTTGGAAGATTAATTCAAAGTTATAGAAAATCAATTTTTTTAAGAATTTAATATTTATGGATTATTTAATTTATGTTCAAATAAGATGTATAGAAATAGGTTTTCTAATTTTAATTAAAATAAATTTCATGCTAATATAAATAGGGCGTGCTAACTATTTTCATGCAGCGGAGAATTTTGAATAAATTATATTCCTTCATACCCTTTATTGCCATTGTATTTCATCTAACCATAACTCAACACAAGTTGATAAGACTCAACTATAAGCGACGTGTATATGAATTAATAGTTTCAGATTCAAGCTTTGAGAATGTAAAAAGAGATGTTAAAGAAAGTTTTTTTCGTTTTAATGGACCGGTTATATGCCACGTGGACTGGTTATATGCGATGTATATATAAATTAGTCGGACCGGTTAATTTTAAAAATCAGATAGTTATAGAAAAAAGTATTTTGAAGCATGCATTTAGGGTTTTAACAAAATGCTTTAAAAACCTAAGCCACACATTAAATTAGCAGAGACAAAGGGCACCTTCAATCACATGGAACCTGCAAGAATATCTACCTACATATGAAAGGTGACATCTGGTCTTTCTCATTTAATGGTTTTTGTTTCTGTAACAGCAGGTGGCAATTCTGTAACAAGTGCATTTGTTGGATCAAGATGGAACACATGGAGAATATCAACCCTCCAACAACAGGATCAATAATTATTGAAAAGAAGGAAGACATAATTAAGCTTCCATTAATTCATTCTAATTTGAGCAACATTTTCAATAATTTCAAACTTTGTGAAAATGTTCACTGTTAATATTAGTATAACAATTATTAGTGTACCAAGAAGGGAAATTGTCAGCACTCAGAACACATAGCTGGAGGTCTCGTCTTTTTCTTGAAATTATGTCATGCTCCAAGATATGGGTGGCAATTCTCAGAATCATTAGACCTTCAATGTTACAAGATATTGGGAAGGTACAAAATATAACTAAATTTAATTAAAAAAGAATATTTTTTTAGTTTCCTACTCGGTGTCTGGTGCCTGCATTGGGCCCGACAAAATCCAAATTCACGCCTACATTGGGGGCAAAACGTGTAGTAACAAAGTCGATTTCGTACCCAGCCTGGTTAAAGATGAAAAAATACTTATCAATATTCTATCACAACCATTATTGCTGCAAAACCAATAATTGCACCCCCAAAATTATGTATGGATCATATTTTTAGTAGATAGTTTATCATAGAACTAGGTGGGGTAGTGCTTTTTTGGTCCCTTTTGGTAGAAAATGAAACTTGAAAGGGATCAATCTTTCATTATTCACAATGTCTTGTTCTAGTTTCGAGTATATTACATTTTATCAATTTGAACCTACTCAATCAGTTCATCAAATTCCCTAAGCTAGGCTGGCAATTCTCACAGTTACAACTTACAACAATAAGAATAATAGTTCATATTTTTTTTTCTTGGGAGATTCTTTGTTACAAGTTTGTAAAGTTAAATTAATTTATTGAAGAATAAAAGAATATGAGATAGTGTAAAGCTGTAAAGAGGTGATGAAAAATTGAAAATGGACTAAATATTATTGTTATTATTATTTTTTCTCCAGACTTATGTTTTTTTTTTCTGGTGTAGGAGAGAGATAATAAAATACAGACAGTTTTCTCCATTCTTCTTTTTTTTGACATTTATATTTTTCTGTTGTTTCCCACTACATAGACAGGAATAATAGTAACTAGGAAGAAGATTAAAAATAATATAAAAAGAAAAGAGGATGAAAACAAGATCCTCAGAAATCTAAAGCCCCTTTTTTCCCCTTGTCATGCCCCCTATTCACCCCTCAAACATCAATCTTCTTTACTCTCTTCAACTGCAGCTGCAGACACACACAACATATACTCTTTTGCCAATTCTTATTGCCTCTTCCTTCCCTTCAATCCACCTGCCAAAAACACAAAGCCAAATCAATTAAAATTTGAAAAATATTTAGTGAAAAATAAGAAACTAAATAGAAGGAGAACAATAGATGTTGGTAATATCAATTAGTTGGGATTAAATTTTATTCATGTTAGAACGTTTATATTTGGTCTAAAGTTCATTATGAGTCTTTTCATCTTGCCAGAGAGTTATATGTCGGTGAAAAATGCAGAAATGTTTTAGTTAAAAGTTTTTAATACTATTTGATTGAGATGAGCTTAAAAACAGAGCGATTTAGACAGTAAAGATTTATACAAAGTAAAGATTTATACAATCAATTTTAACTTATTTGAGACTGAGGCCTAATTGTTATTGTATTAATATCAAGAACAAACTAGGCCCTGTTATTCTGTTTTGTAAATGGACTTCAGATTTTTTGGCAGCAGTTATAAAGAAAAGCGGTATAGTTTCTTTTTACTCACTAGATTTTTCTGATGAAGTTCTTCCACTGACAGATGTTTTCAAGAATCCAAAGTGCTTCCCTAAAACAGATTTACCCTGAATAGATAACACATTCTCATTGTTAATTCTATAGTTAATAAAAAGACTTCAGAAGAATAATCCAAGAAGAAAATAATAAAAAAAAGAGTAACCTTTGAATGCGTTTCAGAGAAGCCAGTTACCATCTCCATGGAAGTTCTATCATTATAACATCTGTCATCCTGAAAAAATAAAAGTATGCAAAAAGGGTATATGTCAAAATGAAATATAGGAAAAAGAAAATCAGAATTTGAGACTAATAAAAATGTTGTTATATTGGACTTGCCTTGGGGGAGTTAGAGAATGGAGAACTGGCAGTGTCATCAAGATAAAGATTCTGATTTTTCCCCTTTTGCTCTTTTATTTTCTTCTTCTCTTTGGCCTTTGTGTTTTCAGAAGCTGATGGATAGAAAATATATCCATTTTCATCAACGCAATATTGTTCATGAAAATGTGGTGGACCAGAAGAAGCATCAGAAACCATAGACATATCTTCATCTTCTTGATTTTCTTCATCAACATACTCTGTTTTATATATGCTATGATTAGTATTATCTCTTCTGTTGTATTGATCTCTAGAATTTGAGAGTTGATCTAAGTACATTGTCCATCCAGATTCACACCCACTGCTACATTCAGAACCTGATATATTCATTCTTGAAATTTTTATGAAAAAAAATATGCACCTAAGGGCTTATAATACTTGGTGTTTTTTGAATAAAGAGAGGAAGAAAAGTAAAGGTTTGGTTTTTAATAAAGGAAGATTAATATGGGTTGCATTATGTTTATTTGTTGTGTATTTATAAGTGGGAAAGAGGAGAAGAAGAAGAAGAAGAGTACGGTTTATATAAAACCAAACTTAGCACACTCAATGGTAGACTAGCTTTGTCCTTTGGCCTTATTTTTTTTCTCAATTTTGTGAAGGATCAAAACTTGCCAGTTGGCAGTCATGGGGTAGGAGTGGGGGCGGGGAGGGCGAGGGGGAGGGGAGAGAATGAGTTTTTGGCCACTTGCAATTGATATTGGTACAACATGGTGATTGCAAGAAAATCATATGTTCAACAATATTTGTGCAACGGCCAGCCAGCAAATGCCAACCATTCCCTTCCATATTGTGCTTGTTATTTACCACACTCCATTTTTTACACTCTTTACTTTCTTTTTGAAGTTCTGATAATTGAATTTTTACCACATCCATGTTAAAAGTGGATATTTATTCGATCCACGAACAAGTGAAGGGGTCAGAGTTATTCCGAAAATAGCAAGAGTAACATATGGTTTATAATGCTACAAAAACATGCTCCCTCTTCCCATTTTAACCGTTGCTTTAGGTTTTTCACGCCCATTAAAAAACAATGAGTATAAGATATAGTTTACTAAATTACCCCTATTCAATAAAAATAGATTGGTTTTTCCTCTTAAATATTATGCATACTTCTTTAATATTAAGGGTATAGTTGGAAGCAATTGTTAACTTTAATCTTTAATTCCTAAGGTGATTATTATTTTGAGACAAAACAGTAGTCAAAATGGGATTGAGGGAGTGTATAGTAAGTAAAATTATGCTAAAAAACAAAGGGAATATGAGATAAACATAACAACAATGTAGGATAGGACCTTAAAGTATCTTTAAAATAAGAGTTCATTCCTGTATTGAATTGGTCTTTATTTATTGCAATTTATAAAGGATAGGATTAAACAGTAGTCCTAGTAAATCATCACATGCAAGAAACTTCCAAATTGTGGATAATATGGGATTCTGTTCATATTATGTATTGACAAAGTTAGTGAGAATACTTTTGTCAAAAAGCCTTTGTCATTGGAATTGAAGTTCAGAATTGTCTGCAAATCTTTTTAACTCTGCCAAATACTTAACAAGATAACAAGATTTTGAGCAACATAAAACAAGGCAGTGAGTCAGTAGCAGCTTCATAAAGTGCAGGCAGTTCCGCTACATATGAACTTATTAATAAGATTCAATTGAAGCTTTTTCTTGGATCACTTGTTGCTGACATAAGATAAACATTTAAAAAACAAAGCATCTTGACTTCATTTGTTTTCTAAATTGGTCGTAATTGGAGGCTTGGTCTTGGCATTGTTTAGTGTTTACCAATTTTTCTTAGCCCGCACAGAATTTAAGCAATCTCATACTGTTGTCACAATTCGGCTTGTATGTGAATATGTGCTTAGGATTATGTTGGTTTAGAACTTTGTTTCCTATCTCAAATTGATATTACCTTGCAATTTTGCCTATTGAATATTTACATAATATTTTATTTAAAAAACATAGATTTATACACACATTTATAGACAAATACTTAGGTGTCTCCACCACTGAATAGTCAAGTCTTCTTGACTTATTGAAAATCTCCCGTTCAACAAACCATAAATGCCAATTCTTGAAAAGTTTTGTCAGTGGCACATCATTAGGTAATACTCGTACATATGATTATTGAGCTATATAACACAGCAAGTTACAATCTTGGCCTTTCTGCAAAATCCAGAAGCCAAATAAAAGAAAAGTTTTACTGTAGACAGAATTATTAGGTACTACCCTAGTTGAGAACTTGAGATATTGGAGTAATTGTAAACTTTCTGATTGACGAAGACAGACTTTTGGCCCAGGGTGTTCAAAGTTTAATGTGTATGTAGCTATATATAAAGGTAATTTTTGACTTGTATAGACAATAATATAATTTTTATATATTCAGAATAATTTTTTAATGTAGGATGTTTAACTGATCATCCTTCAAGAGATGTCATAACGGGGTTTGACTCGAAGTTTTGGTTAAAAACCAAACCAAATCTATTAAGTCGGTTTTCTATATTCAAACCAAACCAAACCATTAAAGTATAAATTCTATCGGTTTCGATTTTGTTGGTTTTATCGGTTTGGTTCGGTTTTTGCGGGTTTTTTTGGATTTTAAGAATGTATTAATACAAAGAATTTTTTTAAGAATGTATTAATACAAAGAACCTTTGAATCAAATGGTAACTAAATACGGCTTTGACAGTGATCCATTCAAATCTAAGAATCTTCTTAACTAATTCATTAACTTTACATAGGTATAGGCTTATGGCTATAGGTATAGGAATTATAAAAGCATAACATTTACTTTTCATGATTGTAGTTACTTCCATATATATATATATATTTTGATATATATATATCGTGAATTACCGTCCGAAATTTTTGTTATCTAGATTATCGTGTTTATGAAGCATTGAGAAAGCATAAAAGTTAAAACAAAAAATGATAAACGTAAAGACAAAATCATCTACCAAATCTTTTAAATTCCAATTGTGTTGTTTTCTTCCCTTTAATTTGTTACGGATAAAATGCTAGCTTATTAGTAGTAATTCAGATGCCATGTAAATGAGGGAATCGTAAAACTAAATAAGGGAGAAATTCTATTTTACCTTTAGCAAATTTCTTTTTATTTTACCTTAAACTTAAATGGGCTACACTTTTCTTACTAATTATTTGAATTTGTATTGGACTTAATATATATATATATATATATATATATATATATATATATATGTATGTATGTATCGGTAAGAAAAGTGTATGTATGTATGTATCGGTTTGGTTCGGTTTTGATTCGGGTTTTTTTGGTTTAACACCAAACCAAACCAAACCAAATGTTATCGGTTTTTTGAAATTTAAAACCAAATCAAGTCAAATCAAGCCGGTTTTCAGTTTATCAAGTCGGTTTGATTCGGTTTACCGGTTCGGATTAGTTTTTCGGTCTCATTTGAACACCCCTATCCTTCAGTCTACATGGCTACGCCTCTGCAGTTTAGTCAGGGTAAGTATCTCTGTTTATATGTAAGGGTAGATACATTAATTACAACTTAAGTTACACAAAGTACAACACGCTAATCTAACATGAGAGATGTGCAAGTAGTTTCGAACACCATAGTTACTTAAAAAAAACTAGTAGTATATTAGGGTGAAAATATAATTGGAGTAGGCAGGACATAATAATAACGAAGCAGCACACTGTGTGCCGGCCTAGGAAGAAACAGTTGCTCATTCACACCACAGGGAGATAGAGAGGTGTCCCAAAAATCATGTCATTATTATAGGGCAAAAAGGTAGCTCATATAAGGCTAAATTATGGGATTGCCAATATAACCACTTAGTTGTGTGTATTCAATTGGTTGTGGCGGCCGGGGGGGGGGGAGATGCAGGGTATACTTTTTTTAAGTCGTCTGGTCCCAGACTTTAATCTCATCTGCACATGCCCTTTGCTGGCTTCTTGCCCCGCCCAAAACCTTCTTTTTGTATGATTTATCCCACTAGCACTTGTACTATTTTTAGTCCTTTGCTAAGTTGATTTCTTTTTTCCAAGAAAAATTCTGTATATTTCTCCTTTGAAAAAAACTTGTTTAACCACTTTTATGGAACAACTAATTGGAAAACATTAGACCTACAATTTTTAAGTAGGTGTTAGCGCAAGACAAGTTCCAAGTAATTCCAAGTAGCAACCATGTAAAGTGAACTATCCAATTTTGAGAAATAGGTGCATATATATTGTGACGCCTAGCTAGCGAGAAAGACTAGTCGCAACATAGGGTGGGACTTAATTCAGCCCAAGTAAGTTAAACATCCAAGGGTCCCACATCGGATATAAAAGGGAGGTCGATCCTCGACTTTTCACCTCATAAGTTAACTTTTGAAATCAAAATTACACATGTGACTGAATAATGGTGTACGCCAATTGAGAAAGTGTGGTCGCCACACAAGGGTAGGACTTTGATATCAAGTGGGTGAAGTACCCAAGAGTCCTATTGTCAGGTAAGTAAAGGAGGTATGGACCACGGGCGGATCCAGAGTATGGGGTGTGCGTTTCCGAAAACTCACTAACTTTTGCTCAGGCCTGTATTTATATTGAGAATCCATTAAACATATAACAACTTTCTAGTTTTAAACTCCCTGTAAAAGTGGACTCAATTGGTTAGCAACAAGATTTTCAGCAAATACAATAATTTTAGAAGTATAGTGAGTTTGGTTCTAAGGACTTTAAATCTATCAAGTTAGAAGCATGGGTCTGTCTCTGTAGACTGATTATAAGTGGTTAGCAGCCGTATATCTTGTAAGCTAATTTTTGGGGTTGAAGTTAGCAAGGGAAATACGATAACTTATAATTGGTCCGTAACTCTTCACCGCACAAGCTAACTTTTGAGGTGAAATTCTGCTCAAATTTTAAGTGAGGGATCGACTTGTTGACCTGGTCTTTTATCCAATTTTACTCCACATGAGCATGTAGTCAACTTCAATTTCATAGGTAAGAAAAAAAATTGGAAGAATGCTCTACGATGATTGATTTTACAAAGCTAAAAGCATGGTCGTTTTGTACCTTTTTTTCCACATATCATTGACTTTTAACCAGCAAAGAGTGATGATGAAAAGTATGGGCAATACAGCAAGAGACTTGCCTTTGCCAATCCTATGTGGTCCGTTGAAAAGGTTAAGATTTTGTCACTCACTGCCTCATTGTTTTATACTCCTTTGTAAGAGTCGCACTCTAGCAAGTCACAACTCACAAGAAGACATTTTTCAACATCTTTCTTTCTATCAATGGAGCCAGCTAAAGACAAACATCAAAGTCCACATCAATGGAGTCAAATCTCCCATGCCTTATTATCTAAATGTAAAAGTCTCCTTTTCCCCAAGGAAAAATGGAAAATATCCCCAAGGAGTTAACCTTCATGTCTAAAACTGCATTATATTAGGGAAGGTCTTTATTTTCTTCTACTTCTTTGTTGAAGATACTAGAATACTTATACTAATACTAAATTTGTTTGTTCTGCTTGGGAGCTTCCTTTGCCAATTGGTGAATGTACTTCGTTACCCTACCTGAAATTATGCTTGATCACCAGCTTCTTCATCTGGAGCATTAACCATCAATAATCATGAATAATGTGATCATATGTTGGATGTCCTTATTCTAAAATTTTAATCACATCCATAGAGTCTGTTTCAATCCCCAAGGAATAATCACCTGAAATCTTCAACATCAACATACTTGAAGACAATTCTCGTAGAATATTTATTTCAATTACGTACTAGAATATGCAAATCCAAATGATTTCTCGACATTAGGGGGACAAGATTGATACAAAAATATCAAAGCAAATTCATGGTTATGAATATTCCGCGAGTGCACAATCTTTAAAGTGACGTACCAATAAACAACAAGCCCCTTTATTCAAAGGGTCTACTTTCTAATTAATTGACATTTATCGTTTAAAAAAAAAAAGACATGGAACTTATAGTTATAATCACAATTGGATTAGCATTGTGCGTCTAAATGAAGAAGGGTATAGATGCATCTGAACAATAAATGCGGAAGTGGACCTAACAAGACGGTGTAGGACTATCGTTCTCACAATGACAGCCAAAATTCACCATTTACACACAAAACAATCTCCTTATGTCCTTTTAGGAAAAGTAGAATTTGGAAAAGAAAAAAAAAACATTAAATTTCAGAAAATTGGTTCTGCCATAACTATTGATTTTTCTGTTAGTTTCAATTTGACAAACATTATCAAAATATTTCAAATTACTACTTATTAATCTTCTATGGAAAAGGTTCAGATTTACTTTTGTACTTTGTGAAAAGGTTTAATTTCTTCTTCATTCGAAGTTTGCCTTATCTATGTCATCGCCTTTACAATTTTAGCTCGAAGCTGCTCTTAATCGCTAATACACAGATATTACATTGGAAAAATGTCTAGATTCAGCATCGCTGCATCTCTTGCTTCGCTCTTATGGTTTTTGAAACATCTATTTTGCCCTCAATGGATAACAAAAGAATCCACTTATTTTCACCGTACGTTCCTTCTTTCGCTTTAATTTCTTTCTAACCCCAGTTTTAATCTGTTTATCTAATCGGTATAACCCTTTCTATCTACTGAATATATGCAAACTTCTTTTTTTCCTAATAGTAACTGTTTTGCTAGTAAAAGGGTAAAATCTTTTGTCATTTTTTATCTTGTTGAACTTTACCATGTACTTTAAAAAAAATATATATATATTGCTACAAGGACAGTCACAATTTGTCACTAGTCTGATGCGTGTCTAATGTTAAAAGACATTTGGTATCTATCGAGGTTCAGTTATGAGAGGTCAAGATTAGTCGCCGTGTCTAAAAATCTTGCACCATCTCATATTCTAATTTATTAGTATGAGAGTACTTGAAGAGTTGTTACATATTTTTCTAAATCACTTTTATCGTACTACTAGTAACTGGATATCTGATTACGGGACCAAACTCCGTTGTCTTATCACTTGGCCAAGCACATGGCTATAAACTCTCGTGTCGAAATTTGAATTGTTGGGACCAACAAAGAATAGTACAAGTCGAAGTAGATCCACTTTACTAAAACAACGGTTGTGATAACTCTTTTGTGATGAATGAAGTGTCTCGTAAACATTTCATAATATAATTTGTCAATTCCCGTTACTCCTCGATTTTTTTTTCTCTTTTCAATTATTTCATTATTTTTCTGGTTTGTTAGTAAAATTTAGAAAAAGAAAAAAGGATAACGGGATAGTACAGCCAATTGTTTTTTTGTAAAAACTGAGGTGGACCAGCATCGTACTGGATACTGACTTGGTGAAGTCCATGGCCACACGTGTGCTGTTCCAAAGCCATGTGCATCAGTATCTTGTTTCAACTAAAATTTTCCATTTAACTCTCTGCTTTATACTAATTTCAATATTAAATATCCAAAATTCTCTGAATCAGTTAAATGACCCCAAATTAATTAATGGATACGTATTCTTTCGGCCCTGATATCCGGAATCTGGATTCCTATATTCAATATATTATCCCCCATGACAAAAATAAGTTTCTCATAACATTGTTTAATGGGGAAATTAAAGAAAATAATGGTGCAATTGATTTGGCTCTGGTTTAGTTTACAAAACTAGGGGGAAAAAAAGGGTTTTACAAAACTAGGTTTGAGAAAATGTTTTTTTTTTTTTGTGGAGAATATTTGTACTCCTACTAGTTTTTGGAAAAGCCTATTTTTTTGGTAAAAATTTAGTTTGATTTTTATATATACAGCACACGATTTGATTGTTTTTATTTATTTTGGAAGACTAAATTTTGGGAAATAATTGTGTGAAACCTAAAGTGTATTTGTAATAATTCTCTTGAAAATAAAGAAACATTTGTGTTAGTTTTTGTAATAATTTTCACAGGATATTTAGATTTGAAAAAACTTTTCCTCCAAACAGTCCCAACTTGCTCTTGTTTCTGTTTGTTGGCCTAAATGAGCCTGAGGTCGACTCACAGTGTTTTTTTTTTTTTTACTGCAGTCGAACCTTTCTATAACAGTTTCATTTTTTTGAACCATTTTTTGCTTGTTATAGCAATTGGATATTATACACGAATAACACTATTTGACATTTTAATCTTATTTAGCTGTTATATAAAAAAAAATCCAAAAATTCTTTTTTCAACTTTTCTAATGTTATAAAAGACTGAGTTTCTAACATTCTAGATTTCCCGCTTGCACTTAAAAAGTTAATTAAAGTTACGTCTCCAATAAAATATAATCAATAGATTACTTTTTTGTTATAGAGAGGTAATTTTGCAGAGCGTACCGTTATAGTAATAATTAGTGTTGGTGTTATATGTAAAAAGCATTATAGAGGTAAAAAGCATTATAAAAACCAATTCAAAAAAAATACTTGCATGTTTAGTGAAATACTATTATAGAGGGTGAGTCTGGTGACTGTTATAGTTTCAGGCTTTCAGCAATGAAACGAATATCACATCAATTGACATTCTCTATGAACTAGAAATTCATATATCCAAATATATGGAACCTCATTCTTTGAATGAAGTAACAAGACTTGGACACTGTTTTTGCAATAATACAATATATTAATCATCTTTGACTGAACATTTGAGGCAACAGAAATGACAAATAGTTTGAATAAGAAGAACAAAGCAAAGGAAGAGTTCAAGTAATGAAATTTTACAATGACAGAAAACATATTGTTTGTGAAAGAAACAACCAACAATACTGTGATGGCATATCTTTTTTTGACTAATAAGGTGGGAAGAACCTATTAAGTTGGCATGGTAATTTATAGAACTCATCATTTCTAACATCCTTAGTGTATGCCACAAACTTGTCCCACCAATGCGAGCCATTATCTTTATGAGCTTCATCGTTACTAAACGGAAGAGTCCTATCCAAAAATACAGCAACCACAACAGCTATCGTGCCGTGTGACATGAAGATGACAGACATTGTGTCATTAAACTGCAATTTAAGAAAACAAACATTAGTAGGAGCTTGTTTTGTAATGACAATTCAAAAAATGACCGAGTTTAGTGGATGAAAAATTGTGGTTACCCATCTTGAATGTGTATGAAGAGGACCAAATCCAGAACATAAGCGATGCTCTCTGAAGTACTGTGGTAGGGACAATCCCAGGAAAAGTGAGAATCCCAATATGAACTTTGTTCTAAAGCTGTTAAGATTACAGAATTGGAGAAATCCAAGACCAGCTGATGCTGCAATTCAACCGGTGGGCCAAATGTCATTTGGAAACTTACATTAACCAAATGGTAAAAAATTTAAGAGATACATACAGATATATCCAAAGAAGATACAGTATATTGCAGCCATGATTGATGCAGGTATTGAAGCAAAGATTGCTCCAAATTTTCCTGAGAAACAATAAAAATTGAATCGATACATTGGCATTAGCCAGCAAACAGAGAAAAAGAAGTCTAATTTTGGTAGAAATTCAACTAGTCAGTCCTTCTCCATCAACTAATAAGATAGAAGATTCAAAGAATTAACTAAATAGCCACCTATCCAACTGTTTAAACTAAAAATAGCCAACGGACGTATACGATATGTAATAATCCATGTATAATATGTGTATAGCCATGTATAATCGGTGTATATTTTATGTATACCGGTTAGGATAAGTAAACTGTGAATCCGAAACACTAGATTCTTGTCCTTTGAATCAATGCGTTAGATTAGCATACCTAAGATGGAGAAGAAAATCATAAAACCAGCAGATATCTGCACGACTCTTCGGCTTCCAACTCTTGTCATTGCCAATAGACCAGCATTTTCCCTGTGAGTCATAGTTAATTGATTTCATTTCACATGAAATTTCAAGCACGGATGAGACTGTTTGTATCCGTCCGTGCTTAAGTCATAGTAGGAGGAAATTTAGATTTTAGATTAGAAAATGTTACAAAGAAAGGAGATTCTTACGCTGTAGCAGTGCAACCAGTGACACCACCAAAAAAAGCATTTAGCATAGTCCCAATCCCCTGCGAAGAATTAAGATTCATGAGGTAAATGAAAATCGATGCAGAGATGATACCCGAGAACATTAATTTGATCTCACCAGCCAGCCAACACCCCGGCTAACGACAGAAGGTGGCACTGGTGTTGCGCTTCCATATCTCGCTGATGCATGAAATACACCAGTTGACTACAAAGCAAAAATTAATTCAAGAGTAGTTTTCACTATACAAATGGAAGAACAGTGTGCCAAAACAATTCAGAACTTATTTCTAGCAGCCAATTTCTTTTTAAGAACATTAACTATGAAGACTATGTGTTACATATAGCAATAGCAAACAGGATAAGTAGAGCTTCATAGAACAGACCTCCACAGAAGCAACAAAAGAAGCGACCGTCATAGTAAAAGCATCTCCAGAATTGAAAGTTGGAACCCCCCATTGGAACGGATATGGCATGTCGATCCTGCATAAAGTGATGCAAGTTGCAGCATAAGACAGTGTTCACTAGTCCTATGAATAAATTTTCTTCAAACCAAACTCAATAAGATTACATATAAATAAATAAATAATAACGAAATAGGAATTGCCGTTATTAACGTGAATATAAGTGAAAGAAATCTCACCAAAGAGAACCAGAAATGAGTCCAGAGCTATCAGTGCGGCAATTTGCTTCATTTGCATTCTTGTATGCACCACTCCATGTCAAGATTGCTGCATAAAACCATACAATTGCTATAGAGAAGAGCATTGCAAACCGGTCACATATGGGCCTCTTTAATTTGAGATATGTTGGTAGATACTGCAAGAACATTATTACATTAAGGGAATCAAGCGTGAGTTGGAAGAGGATAAACGACATGAAATACTGTTACCACGACATGTCATATGAGAAATCTATAAGTTAAGAGAAAGTTAAGCTTAATGCACAAAAGTTGAAGTGTGTTGACGAAGAGAATACACTATAGTCTAATCTACAACAACTCCATGAATTAGAACAAGGTACTCATAAAAAAAGATATCCAAACTTAATTATATTGAAAAGTGAATGGCATTACTTGCCTGTGTGATGACCACCATGAAAATTAATTGTGGTATCCCAATTTCGATACATTCTGCAATCTACAAAAGAAAGGATACAAAATATAATCAGTGAACATGTTTTCAGCAATCTGATAGCCGACCCCAACTTGTTTGTTACAGAGGTGTAGTTGTTGTTTTCAGGAATCTGATGTTCTCATCTTTCCGGAGAGCAAATTTTAAATCAAAAGCATATAAATATAAGAGAAGTCTACGGTTAGAATTCTTACCAATGGGAAGCCAAGATGGTAGAGCCCCAGTCCGGTTAAGGCAACAAGTGGTGCCACAGATAGAGGGCTAAGTAACCTAAATTATAGAATAAAATTGAGAAATACAGAATTATGCAGCAAATAAATTAGATGACCTAAAGTTGATTCCATATATGCTCAAGACTGGAGAAAAAAAAAAAAGGAACATAATTAACACACACCTTACAGCATTTCTCCACAGGCCAAGGAAGCCCAGTAGAATTTGGAAACCAGAAGTTACAATAAGGGCCCCCTGTATGCTCCTCATTGTGTGCATAAACCTCTGTGCATATCAGTCATGAAAACAAATTCAACGTGTGCATATCAGTCATGAAAACAAATTCAACGAACATCATCTCAAGATTTAAGTTTTACAGGTTCAATCTTTAAAGTTTTTAGTATTGAACCCTCGATATTTTTAAAATTTATGGTTTCAGCCCTGCTGTTTGTTGCAATTTTAATGGAGTCACAACCCACGTGGATGGAGTCTGGTTCAACCAGAACCCAATATCTTCCACATAGAGCGTAAATATATGTATGTGAAGAATCACTAAATTTTCAACAAATATTATTTTCCGAACCCATAAAATGGATTAAACAAAGAAGAACTTAAAGGTTGAACCCAATCAAGTTTAAATTTTGGATCCGCCTCTGATCCCAAACCCCTCCCACCTGAAAAGAGAGAGATAATAATGTTACATTACCAGCTCAGGATCCTGAAGAACTGCGAACCTATTAGCCTGGATAATTGAGCTAATTGGTATCAAGTATGCATATGAACCACCCACTACCAATGGCAATCTGGTCCCCAATAAGGACTGTAGTAATGTATTCACACCTGAAGTAAAAAGCAATGTTTGTACTACTTTTGCCTTCTCATCCTACAATGTAAGACTTGATCAAGATCAGTTGAATCAACAAAAAGGTAGTAATATACAAGATCAATTAACTAGTTGATAAAAAAGAGAACTTAGTCATAATGTTAAGAAGAGAGAAATTCTTACATTGCCACCACCCATTTGAGGAACTATGATACTTGGAATTAAGACAATATTACCAAGACTAAGTATGTAATGCTGAAATCCCAAGAACAATGCTTCCCCTGCATTATCATAAATTAATCATACTTACTTCAAATCTTTATTAACAACAATTGAAAAAGGAAAATATAACTGGTTAAATTACATTGCCAGTGTAAGAACTGTCGTCATTATATATAATTTAAATCCTAATTTCTAAATTTTCACGTACTCCAAGGTGGTGGGCTGTTAACACAGTATTGGACATTCTTAAGTTGCTCCATAATTGGATGAGCATGTAATTCTTCAGTTTTTTTAGCTCCACTAGCACCACCTCCATTGTTGCCACTAGACATGATTGAAACTTAGAGAAGGCTATTACGCAAAGTTGAAAATGGCTCTATATATTTCTTGCATGACCTTTTTTTTTTTTTTTTTTTTTTTTTTTCGTAGCAAACAAAAGATGAACGTTACAAATATGTTGCTATAATTAGACATACTGATATGAAACTAATTGAGTATATTTCCGTTACCAATATTTTTTTCTTTAGTTTTAAAGAGTGAAAGATATGAATTTAATATCTGATACCAAAACAACTCACCCTCATGTATGAAAAAAGCCCTGTGCTTCAGTATCTCGTGCTGTAGCTCCTACTAAAGACTAATTTCAATGTTAAAATCCTCTAAATTCTCTGTAATTTGTAAAGGTTAAATGAGATTATTAATTGGATACGGATTATTTCATCCCTGATACCCAGAATCCCGGTTCCTTAATCAAAATCTTAGTCCGGAAAAATCAAAAGCACTTATATCAACTAGTCAAAAACACTTATTCCTTCTTCATCTAAATAAGTGCTTTTTATTTTTAAATATATGCATTTTTGGCCTTTCAAAACCTTGTCCAAACGGACTATTAATTTTATCAATTACAAATTAAAATAAGATTGTATATTAATTAACCATATTGGTAAATTAAAGTGACAACTGTATATATAAATATATTAAAAAAATGTCTTGCAGTAATGATTTCGTGATGAGCACAAAGTGCGCATAAGTTTTTTGCCCGCGCTCTTATTTCTTGTTTGTTGGTCTAAATTTTCTGCAAATATTGTGTCGCACTACAAGTGATTTTGTTAATTGTAGAAGTCCAGGTAGTTCAACTCTTAGTGAAAGCATTTTTTAATATCATCACCTAGATGTGCTTTGATCACTTTCTCCTTAAAATGTTTTAGAGTTTCATCAGGAAGAGCCAACGCTTTACAATTACTACAAATGAAGCATCATTCATTTTCTTTTTAAAATCACCTTAGAACTTGTGTTCATTTGGATCTTTGAGAACTTGATGTCTGAAGGAGCATCTTGTAAGTTATACTTATTATTTTTAGTGTAAGAAAAGTTTATATTAATAGATCATTTTTACTATTATACAAGGAAATGAGGAAATTGATGATGACGTCACACACCGTATTGGTGCAGGGTGGATGAAATGGAAACTTGCCTCCGAAGTGTTGTGTGACAAGAAGGTGTCACCAAAACTTAAAGGCAAGTTCTACAAAGTGGTGGTTAGAACAACTATGTTGTATGGGGCAGAGTGTTGGCCAGTCAAGAAATCTCATGTTCAGAAAATGAAATTGGCGGAAATGAGAATGCTGCGATGGATGTATGGGCACACTAGGAGCGATAGGATTAGGAATGAAGTCATCCGAGACAAGGTTGGAGTAGCCTCAATGGAAGACAAGATGTGGGAAGCGAGGCTGAGATGGTTTGGGCATGTGATGCGAAGAGATGCAAATGCCCCAGTGCGGAGGCGCGAGATGTTGGCTAGCGACGGTTTCAGAAGAGGTAGAGGTAGGCCGAAAAAATATTGGGGAGAAGTGATTAGACATGACATGGCGCATTTCCTGCTTACCGAGGACATGACCTTAGATAGGAGGGTATGGGGACTCATATTAGGGTAGAAAGCTAGTAGGTAGTCGCGTTTATCCTTTCTTACGAGTAGTTATATTGCTCTATAGTTTCTTGTCTCTTGATTTCTGCGAGTATCTGTTGGCGCTTTATAATGGCTTATTTACTTTCATTGTTTTCATTTTCATAATTGCTTTGATTTGTTTGCCCGTATTTGACCTTTCATATGCCTTTTCTTGAGCCGAGGGTCTTCCGGAAATAGCCTCCCTACCTAAGGTAGGGGTAAGGTCTGCGTACACTTTACCCTCCCCAGACCCCACGTTATGGGATTCACTGGGTATGTTGTTGTTGTTGTTTTGTTTATGACAATACTTTATCTTATTTTGAAGATCAAAAATTCTTATTTTAAGAAAGTTTATGTAAATATTATTTAAGTCATTTGGTATTATAAATTTTTTACATGGACAAATGTAAAGCGTATTCGTGCCTCCAAAAAGTTGGCAAACTCGATAAATTTGATCTAAAAATATCTCTCGATCAAGAATCACTACAATCAATCTTATTTTGGGGAAAAAATAATCTTATTTTCCATTTTGATTCGATAATTTGACGTATTATCTACGTAGGGTAAGTCGGCAGACATTGGACTTATTAGGGACAAACCAGTGAACTAACACAGTCACCGTGAGGAAGTATTAAGGTTCAAACAAAATACTATATCATTTCTTTTGTCGCCATTAATTCTAATATAAGTTTAAGTTATATTCATCATTAATTTTAAAAGAAATATATTTTATGTCATCTTTATTTATCTTATACATATTCTTTAAACAATCAATCTGATAATGTAAATATTTTCTTCACTAATAATAGATAGAACTTACATTCAGGGGTGAATCTAGGGTTAGGGATGAGGGTTTTCGGGAACCCAATAATATTTATGTAAACTTTATATTTATATTGAGAAATTCATAAAATATATAAATAATATTCGTTGGGTACCCACTTACAATAGTATGAAACGCTTTCTTGTAATAACTTTCATGATAGGATCGTAATCGTAATTTACAACGGCATCTTACAGTATAAAAGTCTAAAACCACACCACCAAAAGGTATATCACGAAAGCAAGCACATTTTACAAGTATTATTATATGGAGTTAGTATTCAAAAGGAACTTAGCCTTTTCAGTGAGGTGGTGGCACGTGTAACATCCTTGGGTAATCTCAAACCCAGTCCTCCGAACTGTTAACTTCTCTCTTCAGCAACAGCTAGCTAAAACATTCGGAAGAATAGTAGTAGAAAAAATCAGAACGGGGGGTTTATTTTGTAAATCATGTAACAGTAATGAATCATACAATATTTTTTCCCCCCACACATTCTGAATTCTGATGGTTCTTTTTTTCCTCCATTCGACCTCTGATCACTTAAAAAACACAATTCCTAACTCTTGTTTCCCTATGTCTCATTAACATGTTACTCTTTTCAAATCTATTTCAAGAAAAGATAGTACACTTCACTTGTTTATACTAATTTCTTTAGTCTTGACCTTTTCATATTGTATTCAACCACACTTTCTTCTAGAATGACACGACAATCGGCATATGTTAAGGGTCATTAGAATTTTTTTATTACAATTAAAATATATATTTTAATTTGTTGCTTAAACTCTATACTCATAGCTTTTACTTTTGTATTTGTCATATCTTTTTTTCAAAAAAAAAAAAAAAAAAAAAAAATTAAAAACCAAGAGTCTATCGAAAATAACCTGTCTAACTCACAGGGGTAAAGTTTGGATACACGCGACCCTTTTCAGACCCTACGTGTGAAATCATATTGGATATGTTGTCGTTGTTGTGTTGGTTAAACTTTATAAGAGTACTCATCAATCAAACTGTCTTATAAAATGAAGAGTACAGATATAAGATTAATAATCTTAAAAAGTGAATAAATAATCTCCTAAAAATATGTTTTTACAGTGCATATATTCCCACCCTCCCCCCACCCTTTTTTTTAAAAAAAACTCAGTCGTCACAACAGTGCATATATACTCCTTTTTTTGTTTTTTTTTTGTTTTTTTAAACTTAGTAGTCAGTACAGTGAATATGTATATATAGTTGAACCTTTCTCTTTTCCAAAAGGCAAAGAGTGAATCAAAAACAACAAATTCTTGATAGGTGTATTCATGCATGATATCCACGTCCACACGCGTTATCCTACAAAAGGTCCTTTCTCTTCGGTGCAATGAGATGAGCGCCCACCGCCTGATTGGTAGCTGCCCACTGCACCCACAGCATCTGCCTCACCTCTACTTTACTTATTACTAAACCAAAACCTATCCTTTTTCACATCAGTTATGCTTTTTTTTTTTTTTATCCTTAAAAAATGAAAAAAAGTAGGCAAATGAATGAATGATTGGAACAAATGTGTAATTAGTTATCAATGAAGTTTTTAAGAAAGTGTCTTTTCCCTTCTGATACTACTACCCTACATTCATAACCGAAGGAGTAAGTGAGGACTAAGGCTTAGGGTGTGATAAGTGTAAAGCATGCATGCAAGTTCAAAACCCTCTTGTAATCCCACATGTCCTCCTTCTTTAAGTTTCCCAAACACGTACCCACCGTATGTTTCCAAGTGTCATATCTTGCTTTTCTCTACCTTCATGTTTTGCCCTTCTCTCATTGGCTTATTCCACCCTTCTTATACCTCTACCTCAGCCCCACCAAAATTTCTCCCCAACTCTCCTCTCTGTAACTGAATTTGGGATTTTTTTTGGTTAAGAGGAGTTTTAAAAGAGTTCTTTTTTTCCTTCACAAATAATGCAGGCTTTGAATCCTTACCCTTCAACCTCAAAAACAGCTCAGATCATGGCTAGATACAGACCCATAGCACCAAAACCAGAGGCTCCAACAAGTCCAGTTTCTGATGAGAATAATCCAAGTGGATTGCCACCAAATATTCAAAAGTCTCCTTTCTTGAGGAATGTATGGCCTCACTTGCAAGCAAGGCCTACAAGGACTAGGAAGAGAGGAAGGACTACTCTTGGCCCACCTCCTATGAAAAGAGCCAGGGCTAATTACTTCCCTTCTGCAGGCCAGTTTCCTACGTATCATCAGGTAATGACTGCTTCTCCTGCTCATAGACAAAATGTGGTTCCTCAGTTTACTTTGATCCCAAATCTTGTCCCTCTTAAATGTGGTTTGGGTACCCCTGTTACTACTCCAGCAAATTCCATAACACTCCCTCTTCTTACTTGTACTACTACTACCCTTCCTATGCTAGTGGAGAATAACGCTAGTGGAGAGGAACTTAGAGGGATAGATTTGAATTTGGCAGCTGATGTCCCTGAAGAATTAGATTTCATGTCCCAATTTCAAGGTCCAAAGAGTCCTGGAGTTATAACACCACAGCCAGTTCGCCCGGTTGGGTCTAGTATTTCCATTGGTTGTATCAATGAGGAAGAGGTTGCAGATGTTGGTGGAACTAACAAGAAATTTATGAAGAAACCAGAGGAGGTGGAGGAAGAAGTTGAAGCAGAGGCCTTGCCAGCTGTCATATCAGATTCGAATAACAAAGTAAGGCTAACAAATTCAGCATATAACGAGATGGTGGGTCAACCTGAATGTTGCTGGTTGGATTACATGGTTGTTGGCAATGCATGCAAGAGAATTGGTGGGGAAGTGATGCTTGAGTTCTCTGATTCTTGCAGTGTGCCAATGTCATCAGATGGATTTACTTGCTGGGTGAAGATAGAATGGGGAGCTGATGCTCAAGGGAAAAAGAATTCTGTCAAAGCCTTCTGTAATGCTGTGAAGTTGGCTTGCCAGTCCAAAGATTATGCCTTTGAGTGGAGGTTCCACACCACAGATGATGATGCTCCTGAATCAGCTGCTTCCCATAATTAAACAGTTTTTATGATCAAATTGTGAATACAGTTTAACTAGTTTAATGTTGTAGAGTGCCGGTTAAACCTTATGCAATATAGTAGAAGCCTAGAGAAAGTAGGAAATGAGTGTAGTTTAATTATGTTTAGTAGTTGTTTCCAGCTTAATTAAGTACGACATGCAAGATAGTAGATCTGCAATGATCCTACATGTACAAAGCTATGTGCCTATTGTCAAGTGTATGTTTCTTAGTTTCTTGCTTCTTGTTCTCTGTCTGTACATATTTTACTAGTTCAGCACACAATCAATAAACAAAACAAACGATAGACTACATACAAGTTTTAAAGGCCATGTTAATGTAATACACTTTGTTTATTGGACGATGATAAATTCTATAGCAAAGGGATATTATTGGCTGAATATGTGTTAGAATTTCAATGATAAAAGGATTTCCACCTGTCAGAAGTGGTATCTCTGGAAGGCAGCGGTAGTACAAAATATATCCATTTTAATCTCCCTTGGAATCTGGTGGGGTCCTTTCCATTTGAAGTTGTCTGCATATGATTTTGGCTCTAGCAAGAATTAGAGTGGATAGACACGAGATTCATTGTATTTGTACCTCGTAAATGCTCAAACTAGTCTCTTCAATAACATATGGTGTAGAGAAAATTCAATACCTTCAATAATGGTTTTTGAAAACTTAACCTACAAATCAAGAGAAAAGTAAAGAAATCATACTTCTGTCAAACTATTCTGAAAAAAAAATCAAATAAAGATGACATAGAGCAATAGGTAACTAACTCCCTATAATAAGTTTAATTTGGCATTGTAGAAAAAGTAAATGACCTGAGGTAACATGTTAAAATGTAATGGCCACGTAAAATTTTATTTGATAGTGTATATAAATAGATCAGTCTTTGAGTACTAAAAGGTCCTACAGAAGGTAAAAATGCTGGCAGTATATCTATAATACTCCTATTAAAGAGCTACTCCACTAAACAGAGTAAAGACCAGTCCTGCATTCCAACCTCGAAGTTCTCTAAGGGTCATTGTCGATATATCCAAAGAAAATGCACTTGGTAAGGTCTTCAAGTATTGTGCTTCCAAGTATCTCTGTCCTAGTAAGATACACCAATTCTGTATATGGCTTATTTCATACTGCTAAACCTTCCCTTGGTCCACAGTCAAAACATGTACGTTTTGTGTTCCCTTTAGCTATAGTGCTATATCTTTACAATGAAATGTACTTTGGTACTTAGTTCTTAATTAACACGTGAGATTATTGCTAAGTTAAAAGGAAGCTTAAAATCTAGTAACTCACTCTTGATAATCCAGAAGTGTTCATCCCTTCATTATAAAAGCTTGAATGATTCAAGGAACTTTATAGCAATGTGTGCCTGCTTACAAGGCGAATGCTAAACAAAGCTCTGTACATTAGTGCGCAAACAAGACCAACAAAGTTGGCCTCGAACATAGTCAAGCTAGTGTATCATGTAGTGACAGTGTGCCTAGAAAAATTTTGATTCTTCCCAAAAGTTGTTCCTTTCATGCTGAAGTGAACAGGGGAGGTATCAGCTACGGCTAAAAAGCGGTCAATCCTGTGAATGAATAACATTCATAGTTCTCAAGGTGAATGTTAAACGTAGCTCCGTACAATAGACTGCAAACAAGACCAACAAAATTGACCTAGGAACATAGTCGAGCAAGTGTATTATGTAGTGACAATGCCTGCTTATAATGTGAATGTTAAACAAAGCTCTGTACATCAGACTGCAAACAAGACCAACAAAATTGGCCATGGAACATAGTCAAGCTAGCATATCATGTAGTGACAATTAGTACGAAAACCGATTTGATGTTCAAGTTCCAGTGAAGCCAACCTCTAAGCAATCAGTACTTCAGCGTTAAAGTTATTAGTCATTACCGAAGATTAGTCCTGGCCGGCTCCCTTTCGGTTCCTTCTCTTTTTCTTTGTTATAAATCTGATCATTTTTTTCTTTTACCATTGTTTCTCTTTCACTAATTTAACTAATACCTCAGGAACTCGAAAGAGAAGTACTATCCATAATCTAGTACTCTTTCTACATCATAATCTTGTAAGCATGCATGCAACATGTTTGTTAGATGGAAATAGCAACAAATTGTCTAAAAGCATAAGAGGAGCTACGATGCAATATATTAATGGAAAAAAAAAATGGACAGTAGTAGACTAGTAGCTCTCAAAAGGACTTACAGTGTACTCCCAACCATGTTTCTCAGCAAACGCCTTTGCTGCGTCTACACTATCAAATGATAACCCTGCCTCACCAACGTATGATAAAGGGTCTCCAATAGATGTCCATCCCATCAATGGATTTTCCCACCTAAAAGATGCAATCAAAGAAATGCCTGACTGCTGTTGTATTAACTAAAAATGATCAGAAATAAAAAATCTACATTGGCAACAACGAAGCAGTTTTCTGAATTGCTCTTTTCAGGTATCTGAGATGCTGGAACTGCTAACGAGTTGTCCAAAACGAACTTAGAAAATAAGTTCTGTCATACAGAAATACAAGTTGCGAGGATTTGTGTCATGAAAAAGGTAAAGGGTGGTGCATACTTCTGAGTAGACAAGAAATATATTATCCACTTTCCTACCTTTCCAGAGCCATGTTGAGTTGCAGTTCTTGCAGGTGAATAAATAATGACCTGAAGATGCAATGTACAAATATCCCCAGCAAAAAGTTAGACTATCCTGAAAAAGAACTAACCGTCTTTGTTAATGAACTCGAGGTATGACCTATATACTTCTTTGGATGAAAAAAGAGGATATAACTATTGATTTTTTTTATTTTTTTTCATTCTTGAAGAGGTGCATATCTTGCCCGGATCTTCTTCCATAATGGTACGGAACAATACTATCGTTGGGTTAGATACACAAATCACCTTGAGATCAAGAAGTCTCACCATTTCTAAGATTCATGGACCCAATTCAATTCAGCGGGATCCTTCATTCACATTTTTTTGTAGAAGGCATAAGTATCATCTGGCAGAATAAGAACAGTAATTTACAGTAAACAATACTTAGTAAAATATTACAGTGTTCCCATGTTTTTCATTCAAACATAGTAAACGTAAAAAACCTCTGAGAATAAGCATCCCAATCTCTTCTCTATTTTGTCAAAAGAAAAAGGAAGAAATAAAGAACAAACATGAAATATTTTAGTTATGTTTCTGGAAAGCATCCTGATCCACATTAAGAGAAGGGCACAATTGGCATCATCTATATACTTTTCTATGGAAGATTCCAAGATCTGAAGAAATCAAGCTATGTAAGTAATGAAGTTTATAAATATATGCAAAATTCTATATCCCTGCCTACTTTATCTTGACATTTCCGTTATGGGCTTTTAGGTTAGTGGAAATGTAGTTTGTCAATTAATCCAAGTTACAGATATACTCCAGTGCAAAAGGTTATCATAATCTCCCATACAACAGTACCCAAAACTTGTTCTTATACATTTTATATGCACCTTATAGATACTAGAGAGACACACAACAACGGTCCAAAAAGTGTACCAAGTCTAACTTCTTAACGTCTTAATCCACTACGCTTCTGTTATATGTGATTCGACATTGTAAATCCCTTAAAATTTAATATCTCTTCTCATTAGCTACTGTGAGTTAATTGAATCAAGAAAACTCAGATAGCTGCATTCCTAGTCTATAAAGCTCTCTACTTGACGGCACTTGAGGCAAACAAACTGTACCACTCTCGTGGAGTCTTTAGTGTTTATTCATTCTTGATTGAGGCACATATTAGAGAAATTTGATATGTAATATAGAATATGCCCTTAATTATTCCTTAAAATGAAATCGAAATCTATGTACAGGTTGAGGTTACTAACTACTCAAACTATAATACTTCTTCTATCTCAAGAAGCATGTCAGTTTCCTGTTTCCATTCCGACATTAATTTTTTAAAATAATTTTAACATATTTAAAACTACATAAAATACTTGAAAAGTGTAGTAAAAAGAGTATAAGGATTAGTGGTCAATTAGCTCAGTATCTGCTCATGAAAGCAAGTCACATTTTTTCTTCTCAATGAAACATAAAATACTCTCTGTGTTAGTTTAATTTAATCTAGAATTATCATCATAAAACGACCTAAGTACGTAGTTCCAACTGTTGAAGTTGAAATTCTAACGGGTAACGGCCGTACAAACAATTAAGAGTAATATAGATATATTCGGCACGAATAAAGAGCAACATCAACGATTCGCAGTGGCATAAGGTTGATAAAGCACTTAATCTGCGACGAAGGTAACTTCGCCGTGAAGATCAGAGAGGTTTCGCCATAGCAGAACCAAATCAGAATCGTGTGAAATAACGCTACGAATGAGCGGGAAACTGTTGAAATGGACAAGTTAGTTTCTGGCAGGTGATATACCTGGTGGCATAAAACGGTTTGAGCTGCTTTTGGGCTTCAATTGGGCCTATTCTGTGTTTTGGGCCAAGCAAAAAATTCAGGTAAAATTCATAAATAATCCAGTTATTTTTGTGCGGATTATCCGTCAAAGGCACTGGTCTTTAATTTTTTTTATCCTTTCATTTACTACTAAAGGTTGATCCGACCCCTTTCAGAAAAATAAAAAATCACAAGGCAGAGTTTTGCATGCGAATACAAACTCTACCTTGTGATTTTTTTTAAAAAAAAAATTGACTGAGCGGTGTTCGAACCCGAAACCAAGGGATTTTTTGCGAAGGGCAAACATTAAACACCACCAATTTGAGGGGCAAAAATTGAGGACCATTTCCCTTGAAGGGAAATCGTGCAAATGACCCGTTCACAAATGGTCTCCATAAGGAGTGCTCTTGATTTTTGGCCCCTAAAATTAGAAATTTGCTAAGCAAAGCTATTGTTTGTGGACATAAATTAGTTTTATCTATAAGGAAGAAGTTCATGATATTTCAAGACAGTGAATCTGCTCAATTGACCATAAGTTTTGTGTTATATGCAAAAGTTAGAACTTATGTCTGATGAACAACATAGGCAAAGCTTTTGTTGTCTATCAGGCATAAGTTTCGGCTTTTGCCTAAAAGGCAGAAGTTCAGGATATTCCAAGACAGTGAACCTGCTCAATTAACCACCACTTCTACCTATAGACAAAAGCTAGAACATATATGCCTAATGAGCAACAAAAGTTCTTCCCAACAAATTTTTCAAGTTAAAGTTATTTTTTAAAGATTTTGTTAAGTGAAGACAAAAATTCAAGACCCGGACATTTTTGGGGATACCACGTCATTTCCTGTAAATAATCACCTCTGCTGATCCGGTAGGAATTATAAATAACTTGTTTCAAAATTACGACATAGTTTATACTAAACTCCTTGGGAGAGGATTTATGGCAAGCCATCCATCAGAAAATTCTGGTGATCCACCAGAATTTATAAACAAAATAAAAAAAGATTAATTGAGCTGATTGTATAGTTAACCAGGTCTCTTGCTAGTCGGTGTTGACAAGTATTGGTAAAATCATGAAGTGTATGCAAACTGATTTTAGACATCATTATTATTAAAAAGAAAAAGGAAGTCACCAAAGGTTCGCTTCCGACAAGCAAAGACATATAGAATATGATCAGACGGCAAATTCAATTAGGAATGTCCGAATTGTGTCGCTTTTGTCATATGTATCTTCCAGCTCATTGCCATTTGGTCTTTCCTTCTCATCGAGACTTGGTCCTCGGTTATTTCTCTACTGTCTTCTTCCTCTTTTTGCAACCATTTTGATACCTTCAATGTTCCATTTCAAAGCTGCCCAAGTAATTTGAATAAATTAATTACACCCCACAAATCAAGAATCATCACAATGTCAATGGATGAGCTAAAAGAAGATGATCAAATCCTTTTCAAACTTAAACAAGCTTGTTCTGATCTCAAGAACCTTCTTCAACTCTCATACAACGTCGAAACAAGTTTAGCAGAAATAGAAGAGAAATTTGATGGTATGCAAGAAAATCTATCAATAACTTCAAGAAGAATAGCTCCATTACAATCTCTTTCTATTGCCAACAAGGCCCTTGATACAAGGATCAACAGAGCAATTTCCCCAGCTCTTTCACTTCTTGAAAGTTTCAAACTCTCTGAATCCCTCCAGCGTAGGCTTCTTGAACTTGCTTCTAAATTAGCTAACGAGAAATCATCGAATAAAAGGCTCGAAAAACTGATCAAGTATGTGGACACAGTGGACAATTTGAATGAGGCAATTAATTCAATAAGCAAAGAGTGTGAACCAGCTATTCAAAAGTTGCAAGAAGTGGTGGAGTTTTTAAGCAGGACTAAAGCTACTGATCAATTCAGGACGCATCGGTTGAGAGAGACTTTGATTACACTTAAAGCTCTTTGTGAAACTGAAGTTGATGCTATGAGATTTGATGGACTGCTTGATGACGCTTTGTTGAATTTGCAAGATGAATATGAGAGTTTGTTGAATAAAATGAGGCATAGGAGTTTTATGGAGGTAAAAAGTGATTGTGATGATAATCAAGATGATCTGGCTGCAGATATGGTGCCTACAGATTTGGGAAGTGAATTAGAGGTTGAAGTGCTTACAAGAATCTCTGAGACTTTGGCTGCAAATGACTGTCTTGACATATGTATTGATATCTTTGTGAAGGTAAAAAAATTCTTTTTTTATTTTCTAGCAGCGTTTTTAGCCTTCTGCTGTTTGAGCCGAGGGTCAATCGGAAACAGCCTCTCTATCCCCATAAAGGTAGTGGTAAGTCACAGACATCTTACCCTCCCCAGACCCCACTTGTGGGATTACACTGGGAATGTTGTTGTTGTTGTAGTAGTTTTAGCCTTTTGCTATCTCACAGAACCATTGATCGTTGATGTCTATATGTTATATAATGTGATCGTCTCATCTAAAGGGTTAATCTGTTACAGAGAACACACATTTTTCTTACTTAACGAGGTCTTCAACCCTACATGTATGACTCGATTCCTTTCGGTAGTTATTGGACTAAAGATAGGCCTTGAAATCATACTTAAAAAGCTCTAGTAACTTATGTCTTATTCAGTAGATATTAGCTTGATTTATCATTGATCACTTTTTCTATCTACTTATGCTCTTTCGATAAGCATGAACTGAGAAAGTGAAATAAATAGGAATATTTCCTGATCTAATGAATTACAACAGGGACTGTCTACATTCTCAGAGATTGTTTCATCAAGAATGACTCAACAAAACTATCTGATGATAGTTATTATAATTTCATTCCAACAGTTTTCCAGTTTGCTCAATGGCTTAAGATTTAATGTATATGGATACTAATTATGAGACGAGGTCTATCAGAAATAGCCTCTCTATCCCACAAAAATAGGGGTAAGGTCTGTGCGACCCCACTTGTGGGATCAAACAGGGTATGTTGTTGTTGTTGGATACTAATAATGATTATGGTATTCTTCTTCATCCCACAGGTAAGATATAAAAGAGCAGCCAAAGCATTGATGAGACTGAATCCAGAGTACCTAAAAACATACAGCCCCGAAGAAATAGACGAGATTGAATGGGAGAGCCTGGAGACAGCTATATCCCTTTGGATCCAACACTTTAAACTTGCTATCAAGAATGTATTTGTATCAGAAAAGAAACTCTGCTGCCAAGTTTTAGGCACAATAATGGATGGAGTAATATGGCCTGAGTGTTTCGTCAAGATAGCCGACAAGATAATGGCTGTCTTCTTTCGATTTGGCGAAGGAGTTGCACGAAGCAAGAAAGAACCCCAAAAGCTCTTCAAGCTCTTAGACATGTTCGAATCGCTGGAAAAGTTGAAACACGAATTCTCAGAGATTTTCACTGATGAAGCTGCTGCTGGTGTCTGTTCGCGATATAGAGAACTTGAGAAACTTCTAGTACATTCCTCTACCAAAGTGTTTTTTGAGCTTGGCCTTCAAATTGAGGCTAATCAAGATGTTCTTCCCCCTCAAGATGGTTCAGTTCCAAAACTTGTTCGTTATGCCATTAACTATCTCAAATACCTGCTAACAGCTGCCTATAGCGCAACAATGATCAGAGTCCTCAGGACTGAACAAATATGGAAAGCTGGAATACTTTCAACACCCGAAACGGATGAAAACTTGCTCAAAGGTGCAATGTTCAACATCATGGACGCCATACGGAGGAATGTTGAATCTAAAAGATTGAGGTATAAAGATAAAGTATTGCCTCACGTGTTTGTCATGAATACTTATTGGTACATTTACATGAGGACTAGGAATACAGAACTCGGGAAGCTCATGGGAGATCAGTATATGAAGAAGGCATACAAAATTGTGGCTGAAGAATCAGCTTATTCGTATCAAAAACAAGCATGGGGTCCTCTAGTGAGGCTGCTGGATAGAGAAGAAATTAAGAGAGTTGACAAAGACGGAATTACTGCTATGGTACGAGGGAAAATGGAGGCGTTTACTAAAGGAATTGATGACATTACTCAAAGGCATAAAAGCTTTTATCATATCCCTGATGTAGACTTAAGAGAGCAAATAAGAGAGGCCACTGTGAAACTTGTCGTGCCTGTATATACCGAATTCTTGAACAATTTCGCGTCTTCTTTACATGTCAAGTCCTATCCTTCACCCGAGTACATAGAAGATTCACTGAATCAGATGTTTGAGGTTGCTGATCATAAGAGTTCTGGAAAATCATCTTTCAGGCTGCGACACAAGAGAGATCCTTCGGATGGTAGTAAATCATTATCAGGCGAACAATCTCACAGGAGCAAAGACTTTAGGAGGTCCAAGTCGAGCGTCATTGATAACTGATAAGTTTTTCAAGTAATGTGACTTGAAGGACAACCATTTGTTAGAAGAAATGTGATAGCATCTTTTGTGTTAAGCTGTTGTTAAGATTACCACCAAAAAGTTGTGTGCAATTTAAGGCAACTTGAAGGTGAACCCGTAAATTCATTCTTTTTCATTACTATTATATTATGTATGGCGTTTTTAAGTTTTGTTTTTTTGAGCACGCGTGTCTCCATTTCAAAAAAAGATGTATATTGGTTTGAGGAGGAAAGAAGAGTCATGTGTTTTCTATTATTCTACAAAGAACTAATGAGCTGCGAAATTCCTCTAGTTTTGTTTAATTAATAAAGGTTTATTTACATGCATTACGGTATGTTTTAAAAGAAAAAGAGCACAAACAAAAAGTTTGAAATATGGTAAAGCATTTGGTAACAAACCATTAGTACTTTCAAGTTAAAAAGAATACGATCATGACACTAGAAAAAAATGAAAAAGGAAATTAAGAACTGGGAATTGTTTTCAACAGCAATAAGCTAAATTTAGAAGAATTATCAACTTAAGAGTTAACTATTTTGGAAGAAATTGTGGAAATTATGTGACAAATGTAAGAAATAAGAAAAAGTAGATCATGCAAATTGCCAAAAGAAGAAGCTGCATACGTTAGTGGTGTTTAAAAGGTTAACAAACGTGAATTAGTAACTGCTTTCAATTTCCAAATAAACATTCTAAATTGCATCGAATTTTCAAACACGAAATCTCCATGAATAGAATCAAACCATATTCCTTGATATCTCCGTCAGGTTATAAAAGTAAAGTTTATTCCTTGATATCTCTGTCAGGTTATAAAAGTAAAGTTTATTCCTTGATATCTCCGTCAAGTTATAAAAGTAAAGTGAGATATCATAATTAAATTATAAAGTTATTTTCTTTTGCATTATCAAAATATTTAAAAGTTAAATAATTAAGTCAAAAAATCGGGTTTATCTCATATAATCTTTTTAGTTACTATTATTAAATTATTTAAAATTGAAAATTTAATGTAGTTGGTAACCAGCAAAACAAAATACTGTTAAATCCTAAAAATGAATTTACTACTCCACAGAGTATATTTTTGTTTACTTATTTTTTTCCGTGCAAGTTACCCTTCAAAGTTCCCCAGCAAAATCACAGATCATCAGAAGCTAGAATAATCCCATATCCTAAATAGAATCATTCCATCATCAAAATGTCCTCCTACTATTTTATCCTCAAATAAATCTTCTCTCAACCAAAACTATTTCCTTAAAAACAAAAAAAATCCAAATCTTTCCTTCAAATCCTAAATCAAACCCCAAATTCTCACAAATATGGCAAACCCAGATGAAATTGACACCATTTCCTCCTTATCATTCACTGATTTCCCTGAAGATGTTCAGCTCAACATCCTTTCATTTCTCACTCTATCAGATATCTCCAATTTCGCTTGCACTTCAAAACGCTTCGTTTCTCTTTGTCGTGATGACCCGAAACTCTGGTTTTCAATGTGTCAACGCAAATTCGGATCCAAAACCCAGATTAACAAATGGGGTAATGGTAAAATTTCATATAAACTTCTTTACACTACCCTTTTGGTATATGAGAATTTAATTGGTTTTTGGAGAAGAAGTGGTGCTGAATGTGATTCGCCATTAATCTTTTTTGAATGGGGTCCATTTTATTTAGCTGGTTCTAGGGTTAAACCATCAAGAAATGGTAGTTATGAAGTGGTAAAGTTGCCTTTTTTATGGATGGGTATTACATCTAAGGGTGAAATTGTGAACTATCTTGATCCTGATGGGAAAGTTGAGTTGACCGAAAACGCGATGAATTTAGATGATTTGGGTTTTGCTGTGAGGGAATTGTTGATTCCGGTTAACGTGAATTTTATGGGGAGAAGTCATATTGTTGTGGAAGAAAATGGGAGTGCATTTGGGTATTCTTGTAAAGTTTCAAGCTCAGGGAATGTGAGGGAAGAGGAGTATGAGGATTTATGTGGGTCCCCGGGGAGTTTGCCAGATAGATTGATGTCTGAGATTTATCAGTATTTTGCGAACAAGACGAGTCCTGGTGGGAATGGGTCAGCAAGGAGGCAAAGAAGGAGGGAGAGGGAAAGGCTAGGAAGAAGGAAGTGGGAGTCTGAAGATTATGTGAAAATAGTGAATAGTTCGCCTACGCCAGCTAAGCCTTTGCAGGGCTTGTGGAAGGTATATAATTTGCAAATTAGTTTTTGTGTTCTTGGCCGTGGAAGTATTCTGTTAGATAGAACTTGATATTTATTAGCAGCTCTGTATTTTCATGAAATTAAGGTTTGGCCTTTGGTTCGTTCTTGAGGATTTGCATGTGTGTAAGTAAAGCATCAAACTCTATAGTGTTACCAAATTCTGACCTAAGTAATTTTAAGTAATAGTAAGTAAAGAATAAAACTACATAGAGACGACTAGGTAGCCTCTCTACCTTCACAAGGTAGGTGTAAGGTTTGCGTATATACCACCCTCCCCTGACCCCACTTGTGGGATTACATTGGGTATGTTTTTGTTGTTGTTGTAGAGATGACTAGGTAGAGCCTTGATTTTTTTACAAGGTGAAATCGCATGTGATTGTAAACCTGGTAATATTCATGTATGTATTGTGAGTGTCAAATTGACGCAAAGTATTAGTCTTCAGTGAAGTGTAAGAGCTAGGTTGTATGGCGTTAAAACTAAAAGCACATCAAGTATTAACATTTGAAAGCCTAGTCGCAAACCAGTTAGGGTAACTGTGCTTCAAACCCCCTAAGCTTTGGCAAACTAGCACTAGCTCTATAACGTTATGAAGCCACTAACCATTGACGACGTCAGAAGGACTATTTCTAACTTGGTTTACCAGAATCCTTATTACATTTTCTGATTTTGGGACAATACCCTGTTACCACAAGGGATCCAAGTACATTGTACTGAACCTTAAGGGTAACTTCTGCGTCTGAAATCCCAAGTGATTTAAGTAATAATTGCTCAACCAAGGCATATATCTGGACCTGTACTTTTGAATTAAATGATGGATATGCTTGAAGGTTTAAGCGTTCCACTGTCTCTACACAGGAATTTTCCTGCTGCAGGTGTTTCTGCTGTATCCCTTTTTGTCCTTACCCTTAAAGATATAGGTTTTTCTAATTCTTCCATTCAAGGATTAGCTTCACTGTATTAATTTTTCTCCAGATCTTTTAAGATTCCTTCGGCAGTCATTTTCTATGAGTCTTAATCAAACTTGTTTATTGGGCCGTATAGCTTATATATGGCGTATTTATTACATCATCCCATCATCCTCATGGGTAACTTCCGTTGACTTATGATGAACTGCATGAATCTCAGGACTATTTAGTTTGCCAGTTTGTACATCAGCGTACTTCCTTTTTGCTGAATGGTAACGTCGAGGGCATATGCTCATTTACAAAAAGCCTCGTTATATGATATTTTGGTTTGACTTTTCTCTGCAGGGATTTTGTGATGACATGACTTTGGAGTTCTTCCTTGTCTCATATGATGATATTGGTGGCATTGCTTGCAGAAAAGTTGCGGAGTTATGTAAACCTTTCTCTGCATATGCCCCGGTATTTTGGACTTCGAATACCATATTCATTAAGTCGCCTTTATCTTCAGAAGAAGAAAACATATATGAGAGTCGCATGCATATTCGGCCCCTTGCTGAAGCTGATGACCCATGTGAGATTTTGCCTAGTTCTGATAAGAGAGCAGTCTTGAGCATGCTGTGCATGAACTCAAGCTACGACTTGGTTATTCCTGATTTGGCAGGAGACACTGTAAATCCTAGGCAGGCGGAGGGAAGGATTTGGCAGTATGAAGATGGGACCTTTGGGTTTGGGTTTCTGCGAGACGATTACATTATAGACTTGAGGTGTATTGCTCAAAATGGTCAGATATTGGAGACAGCAGATTTTTGTAGTGATTGATCTTGCTGTGTACATTAATAGACAGAGATAGAAATGCAGCAGGAAATTTCCTATTTATATTCTTGTACATATTCGTAGGTTTCTTTTCGCTGGCAAGATTCTGGTTCTGTTGTGTCATTTGTGACAATAAAATGTTGTTTTCAATGTAACCTAGGTATTTTCAAGCTTCCTTTTCTGTGACTGGATTCAACTCTTTTCCTACTCTTTGTTCTTTCCCTTTTGGATTCATTCAGTTTCATTTTGGCATGGCAGGGTGTAAAGATGATTAGCTGATTACGTCATTATCTATCATGTTGAACTTTGATATACTCACTCATTAATCAGCATTTTAAAGTTTTCATTGTGCATGTAGCATTTTATCTTTGCTCCGTCTCCCACAAATGCTGATTGTAATTTGTGGTTAGCTACTGGCAGTTTCTGTTTCACGACTCTCACCAAAATATTGATTCTAAGGACTTTCTGAATTGAATGGCTGGTGAATTTTGTGAACTTTCAAACATCCTGCTGATCACTGTTGCTTACTTTTTTTTTTTTTTTTGGGGGTATACTGAGAAGTTTCTGATTCTTCACAAGTACTTGTGTGTTTGTTTCTATATCTTGCCTTATGTGGAAAGAGTAACCGAAGATTTGTATCTTGTGCCAAATTTTGCCTTCTTTTTACAAAATTTGCTACTCCCATGTCAAGTTTCCAGAGTACTATCCCTGCGGCGAGCAACTTGGTAAGGTTGTTGAAATTTTTGAAATTCTTCAGTTTATTTCTCAGTTACTAACTAGTTGTTCTGTTTTACTAGCAGCTAGACCGGTCTAGCCTTGAGAAACTGGCAATGAAGAAATGGTTCAGTTAGAACGTTTCTTTCGACTTGGGTTAAATTGTTAGGGTCTGTGCTGTTGCGGTATCTCTTGACCTTATAATGAGAAACTTAATACCTATATTTACTCAAAAGGATCTGTATAAAGGCAATGGAACTGGAGAAGAATCGTCTTCCATCATTTGGATCATGTGAGATACAAAGAATTCCATATCTAGTTTGAGGGTAGAAAGAGTATGTTGCGAAGATCTGCATGGCGTTGGATAGGCAAAGCTGTATTATATTCAATCTCATTTAACACCCACACAATAAAAGTGAAGCACAAGAAACAAAGGTCAAAAATCTTCACACAGAAGTAGATTATAGTTCAGCATCAATTTAATGGAAGCAGATGAGAAAAAGCATAGGCTGTGGAAGGAAGTGCATTAATGCAAGCTGAAGAAGGCTTCAGATTCTTGAATATAGCAGACATGTAAGACCTGATAGCGGAAAGCTAATCAACGATCAACTGGGTTGGCTCTTTATGATTCTGCAGTAACTTCTGTTGTTATCACGGGAATCGTCTCATGGTCACCCTCAAGCTTGCTTAAGTTGCCTTTCTCCTTGATAAGTTGAATATGGTGATGTTTACAGTAGAGGCGCCCTTCATGTGCGATATAGTTGGAAGGGCTGATTGTACAACCTCCATGGCTACATTTGAAGCAGCTCTTGTGGTATGGTGTACCATTAACTTGTACCTATAAAGTATGAACACACAATCGAGTTTTAATGTAGCATGTATTGCACTCGTTGGGTTGGTGGTTAGAGAGTGAATTATTCAGCTATTAAAACAAGTTAATTAACTTGTACCTATAAAGTATGAACACACAATCGAGTTTTAATGTAGCATGTATTGCACTCGTTGGGTTGCTGGTTAGGGAGTGAATTATTCAGCTATTAAAACAAGTATAACTAATACCATGTTTGGTAGCATTTAGTTGCTACATATAAAATTCAGCATTCCAAGTAATACAATCCCGCATAACTAATACATGTATAAGTTATGAGGGAATCTATGTATTATTTTATGCTATACACGAATAACTAAATCCTACATAACTCTAACCAGCAACCAAACGGCCCCAAGTTTTGGTAAAAGATTATTAAATGGTGGTGTTACCTTTTCTGTTGGATAGACAGTTTTCTTGCAGCCAAAACATTTCTCCCTTGTTCCACCAAACATGCTTGTCACTTTAGCTACCTGTGGTTTCTGTTTCAAAGATTCAACTTGCATTAAGTAAGTATAAACCTAATATTATGTGTCAGCAAAGCTTGATGATTCATTCTCCATTACCTCACTGTCAATAGGTTTCTGTGGCTTCACAATTTTTGGTGTCCCTGTAATATTTTGAATTGTCAATAAGTTTCTGTTTTGCAAAAGTTATTTGGAATTATCCATGTTATCCTCTACCTTCAAAGCTTTTATCCAAACTGCCAGTCTGTTTGAAGAGCTGATCAAAGTGTGGTCTACAGTAAAGAACTCCTTCAAAGGAATTGTAGTTGCCAAGCTGCCAATTGAATATAGTTGAAGATTAGTGTAATAGTTAAGTCCAATGCCTTGAATAATAAGTCCAATATAAACTGATGAAATTTGTAGCATCTAAATAGTGAATATGCATATAAGGTAGTAATACTGAATATAAAACTCAAATCTACTTCTTTTGACTCTGAACAAGTCACATGAACCTTATCCAGAGACCATATTACAGTGTATTACATGGTTGTATCATGCTCCCTCCGTCCCAATTCATGTTGCACAATTTGGATATCTTAATTTTGACCGTGAACATTCTTTATTTTTTTTAAAAATGAAATTCATATATTCAGAAACTACATAAGAAGTCCTACAAGTCAGAATAAGTAACTCAAAATATCTAAAAGGCATATTAAAAATCACGGTCGAAAAAAAAATTCATTTGACTCTCAAAATCCGAAAGATGTCACATAAATTGCGAAAGGAAGAAGTATATAATTTATGCATAACCTGATGATTGCAATCAAAATTGAAAATGAAAATTGGAGTTAGACCTTGCAGAACCTGTGTATGGAATAGGGAGGAAAAGGAGAAAAACACTTTAAGCTGAACAAAAAATTCGTATGCCAGACAGATTATCTCTATGAGATTGCCATGATAGACAAAATAGAAGTTAATAGGTAGAATTACATGAAAATAAAAAAAGGATTAGGAAGAAACCTTGAGAGTGCCCTTGCAGTGATGGCATCTGAAACAAGCTTTGTGATAGATTCTGTTATCTGCAGTTAATTTGTCAACCAGATAGACAGTTTTGTCACAGGCCATGCACTTTTGGGTTGTTCCGGCAAATGCCATAGCTATGATCAAGTTATAGAGAAAACAAAAAATGGTCTTTAAGTTTCTTCCCCTTCCCTTCTTGTTTTTTCTGCAGCAGAGAGCACTTGGTTTTGGAGAAAAAGAAAGAGAGAATGGCTGTAAGATAAGGATGAGAAGGCAGATAAAATATGATGATGAGGCTGAGAACAGCAATTTAAGTAATTATAGAAATGGACATTTTATCATCTTTGTCCCCAGCATACAGCACCTAACAACTCTGCAGACTTTTTTCTCCAATATTTTTATCAATTTTTAAAGCTTCTTATCTGTAAATATATACTCTTATTATTTTTTTCTTTTGAAACTACAGAAAGTTGAGGCTAAAAGAAAAATATTTGTATTAGCTTTGTCCTATGATTTAGATGTAGCGTATTGGTACGAAAGTAGGTTACTTAAAAATCAAAAAAATAAATAAGTTATTTTAAAATCGATCCCAAAAAATAAATGATTTTCCCGTGGGTATGGAGAAAAATCGTTATTCTTTTATTAATCAAATTCTGCTTGGTAAAACCTCACAAAATAATATAATTGGTGTAGGATGAAAATCGATAAAGACCGACATTCCTCACATGCTTGTTGGAGTTTGTTTTTTTCTCCCATCCCACCTCCACAACCTTGCACCCCATAAATGTTTCCTCAGGTTATATGTAAATAAATGCTATTGAGAAAATATTTTCTTCTTACTTATTAAAATTAATAAGAAAATCGGTTATTCTTTTATTAATCAAATTCTGCTTGGTAAAACCCTTCATTAGTAAATAATATAATTGGTGTAGGATGAAAAAATCAGTGAAAATAAAGGAGTGAAAGAAGTGATTGTTCCTTGCATAGGCCTCAAAGCTCACATGCTTGTTGGAGCCCAGTTTGGTAGAATAAGACCTTTTCTTTGCTTTACTGAATTGGCAGCACCACATGAATTATCAATCATCATCATATCACTCTCATGAAATATCTATTTGCTGGCAAAACAATTATCCACTGTGAGATTACTAAGTCCTCTGATTTTTTTTTAAAATTATTTATAATTATTTGGCGGACTATATTCTTATCAACAATCTAAAAGAAAGTTATGCTGGACCATCTTATGCACAGATCTAGTTGTGCGAGACATGATTTTCAAATACAGAACTTAACCCCACCCACACACAGGAAAAAAAAAAAAATATTCGAAGGGAGGCACATGGCATAATCATATTATTGATCTGTCAACGCCAGCACTCTTTTCTTTCATCGATAGGAGAGTAGAAAAGAATTAATAGCAGTAAAATATTTATTGACATATATATGAGAGTTCGAAATTTCACCAGTATAATAAATGATAACCTATTGATTTTTTGAGATAAGAATATTAAAAAATAAGTCATGTATTTACGGGTATATACGGGTAATATAAAACCATTTTACTATATTAATAAGTTTAACCAGTTACTACTTTATTTTTCAGGTGACATATGGGGTTTGATAGGGAGAGTTACCTATTACTATTGGTCAATTTAATCTTAATGTAAAAATTATTTATATTAGTGTACAAAACATAACCTCTTTCTTACTACTCTTAATTGTCACACTAGTATGTGAATGTTATCAGGCAAATTAAAACAGATAACAACGTCATTGTTTGAATGGGTTTCCATAAGTGAAATGTTATTCATAAATGTCAATTTTGATTTTTGAGCATTTCAATACATTTTCCTGAAATTTTACAGGTCTAATCCCCTGTGTCACATTCTTAATAGTAATGGAGAAAGACATAATTCCAAATTAAGTGTTGAGAAGTCGAGGTCCCTTAGAAATACAATAATTTAGTAACCATTGTTCCTTAGAACCTAAAGTACTTTGGTAAAAGAGGAGTTTATCCTTTCAGTTTAGTAGATTTATCTAATGACAGACATGGGAATTGGCACGATTTCAACTTTTACTGTTAGTGTAAATTGACATGCTAATAAATGTAAAACAAATATAGTAGTACTAATAAGTATGAAGTAACTACTAGAAGACTCAAATAGAGACCATAATAGCAAGAGTACTTGGTATAGACTATAATATATTGAATAAACCACTTTTGTTCTAGACATAATGATAGGTCAACAAATGGTAAATTAACATATATGTAGCAAGAGAATTGTACTTGGTATAGAGTATAATATATTGAATAAACCACTTTTGTTCTAGACATAATGATAGGTCAACAGATGGTAAATTAACGTATATATTAATGTTAGTGATGGAAAGAACTGAGAAGGGAAGTTTAAATATACGTAATTAAATTAAAAGATGACTTTTAAGTTTTAAGGTTATGTCCATTAGAAGAAGTTGTGTATGTTAAAGAATAACTATCTTAAAGATAGCTGAAAGTATTATGAATGCCTTTTACCTCCTAAACCGATAACGTGCAACATACTAGATTTGCCTAGCATCGATTAATTCTCATCTTCGCAAAATACTTACATTGTTGTTCTTGGGTGAAATTTAAGTTATTGGTAAATTTATTTTAATCTCAATTTCGACCAACTGTGCAATTCTTTTAGTAATTCTGTCATAAAACCCATGCAGTAACATGTGAGAGTTTAAATTTCTTAACAATAAAGAATACTCCATCAAAGCCTTTGATTTTCTGTTCCCCATATCTAATTTTCCTAACAATTAAAACGGAAAACAGGTAGAGTTGATAAGTAACTACCAAAAGACACATTTGATATCAATGATATTGAGTAAACCATTTTTGTTCTAGACAAGATGACATCTCAACAATGGTATATCGACATATATTAATAAACGTAAAGTAATTCGTAGTAATAAAGTAGTAAGTTGTCTCCACTTTATTGAGTGTCGAAAAAAGACATCACATTGGTATTAAAAAAAAATAAAGTTACTTTATAAGGTGTTGAATACTTTCTTAATGATGTAGAGTTTTTGGGGAAAATTATGCGAGCACTTTCACATCACGTTAGACGATATCGCATCGTATTAACACTCCCTCCGTCTCTCAATTTATGTGGTATCGTCTGATTTCAAAAAAGTCAAACTTTTTAACTTTGACCATAAATTCAAATTTAGAGTTTTTAAGGTTTTTTAATTAAAAAATCACATATTTAAAAAATAAATAAAAAATAAAATAACTCACAACAATTAATAATTCAAAAAGCATATGGAAAGATCATAATCAGAGAACACTCGATTGACTTATGCCACATAAATTTGGAAGGAAGAAGAAACTACTAGAAAACTCAAATAGGGATCATTAATCATAGTACCATGAGAGGTGCAATTGGTACTAACAATTGGAACAGAAAAAGTAGTGCACGAGAGATGATTTGATTTCTGTTGGCAGAATTTCTCCCACATCGGATGCGAGCAATGAAGCGAACAGCTACACCCCTTATTTAAAGTTGGATCCAGCCAACAAAAAAATTCAAGCAGCCACGCAATGAGCACAAAACTATTCTTTCGCCTTTTGCTAGAGGGTTTTCTTTTTCAGGGAAATCCCTGTCAAATCCTGGTTAAATTGTTTTTGGGTGAATAATGTTATTTTATTACGGAAAGTGTATGGTTACAGCTTAAAAATGAGCAAGCCAGGGGAAATAAGGAACTGGGATATGAATTACCCCAAGTACCAGATTCATCTACTATACACCAACAAACGTAGTATATTATCTAATCTAATAGAAAAAAGAATTGTTTCTTATATTTTAATTAAGAGTTCTAATTGAATTTTAAGATCTTCTCGCTACAAAAGGGTGTGATTGGCTAATTATTATGGTTTGAATCAGAATTTTGAGGTCATATAATACGATTCATGCAATATATTTAAGTTTTATTACAGTAATTTGGTGTTAAGTGGGTACTTAATTTCGTTAATGAATTCATTTGAGGTTAATGACTATTCGACATAAAATTCACACTATTTAGTTACGCAATAAGATCCTAATATTTAATATTTTAAACTTGTTTAGATCGTGTTAAGGAACTGGACTTTTTTTTTTTTTTTTTTTTTCTTCCGGATCAGTTATAAGCTGGGATATTAAAATATATTAGCATCACAAAGTATGCTACACTGAGAAAAGATTCAAATTCATCCATGGAAAACTCGATTGTCCTATATTTACGGTCCATGAAAGTATAGCTTTGCACTGTTAATTTCTTCCATTTGCACCTTCCTCTAAAGTCCATCTTGGTTCTGACATGTGATACGATGGAACAATATAGATAACTAAAAAAATTAAAATTACCACTAAATAAATACCTTTTTCATATTTTCAATTCGTAACCACATTAGGCATTTTTGATGTATTTGATGTATTTCGGTGTATTTGAATACACTGTTTAGTTGTATCTGATGTCATATATGTATTTGATCAGTATTTGAATGTATTAAGTTTCAATTAGAAGAAGTTGAATGTATTCATCAAAGTTTTATGAATGCATTTGGATAACGTATATATTTCAAATACAATGCAAAAGGCTAAATACATATGAGATACAATATGAGTCAAATACATATGACGGAATACACTCAGGCCAAATACATAAGACGAAATACACTGGGAAGAAATTAGAAAAAATAGGTAAGAAAAATAATGTAAAGTAATTCGTAGTAATAAAGTAGGTTCAACTTATCGTGATCAGGGAAGAGCCCACATCTAAAAACCACTCCAATCACGGCCGCTTGATGTATTTTGGTATAGATATGAATGGTAATTTTTTTAATTAAAAATCACATATTTAAAAATAAAACAAAAATAAAATAACCGTAAATACTAAATATAAATAAATTAAAAGGTAGTTATTATCAATAATTATCTCTTAGAGAAAGTAGTGCACGAGAGATGTTAAGCAATTATTCCTTATTTAATTAGGTAAAAGAAAATAAAGTAAGAGAGTAATTAAAGGAATACTATTTAACTTTTGCCCTTCACCTAAGAGGAAGTTATTTATGTAAGTTTCCCATTAAATAACTATTCTATTTCTTACGGGCAATTTGCAGTAATGACCTTATTTTGGGGTGGTCTTTAATTTTTGCCCATCAAAATGAAAGTATTTAACTTTTGCCCTTCACCTAAAACTCGATTGTTAGTTGTTAATTTCTTCCATTTGAACCCTTGCTGACTCGGGAACGAAAATTAAAAAAAAAAATTCTCTAGGCAAAAGTTATTTGATGTATTTCGCCTCGCTCTCAACGACAATCGGGCGTAGTTTGCAAAGCAAAACTTTCTTGGGCGGTAGAGTTTGAAGGCAAATAATGCTTGATGATTTTGTGGTTTTATAAATTTAAAATTATTATCAATAATTATCTTCAGCCTTATTTAATTAGCAGAATTTTGCCTTCCGAATCCAAACCTCTGCCTTTTTTTTTTTTTTTTTTTTTTTTTAATTGAGCTTAAAATTAAAAAAAATTCTAGGCAATTTGAATCCAAGGCATCCGGGATATTAAGCGAGGGACAAAAATTAAAGACCACCAATTGGAGGGCCAAAAATTAAAGACCATCCCAAAAGAAGGGACAAAAATTAAAGACCACCCCAAAAAAGAACAATCCGCGCAAAAAAAAAAAAAGATTTCTTACATAGCATGAAATAGAAGCCCAATGGAACCAAAAGCGCTTAATTAAGCCTTTTAAATCACAGCCCAAATACCCTAATGCTTATCCCATTTCTGTACAAAATCAAAATCTTCTCAATTTTGCCTTTAAAACAGAAATTTGCAGAAATTCTAATTATTCTTAAAACCCATAGCTGGGGTTTAGTAGTTAATGTATTTTTTCCATCGAGGAACAAACGTAAACAATAATCCCATTTTGTGTTGCTTCTCAAATTGAATATATCTTTAGAATTAGAAGTTAGAAGAATGGTGTTTGGTCAAGTAGTTATTGGTCCTCCTGGTTCAGGCAAAACAACTTATTGCAATGGAATGTCTCAGTTTCTCCAACTCATTGGACGGTAATCTATTTCAATCTTTTGGGTTTTCTGTTTTTTTGCTTATTTATACAATATTCTATGATTTCTTGGAATGTTTCTACTTTTTTTGTTATAAAGAACAAATTTTTATGGTTCTTTGATTTTTTTTTTTTTTTAAAAATCATGTGCAAGAAAGATTATTGATTGTGAGTGTTAATGGTACTCTAGTAATTCATGGTTCTAAGATTTAAGAGAACAGGTTATTTTTTATTTGTATGACTTTTTAGTGTAGTTAGAGACTTCTTAGTCAGTAAGGAGAAGAGTAAAAGACAATTACTTAGTAGGTGTTTGGCCATAGATTCCAAATGTGTTTCACTTTGTTTGGAGTTTATGGAGTTGGAGTTGTGTTTGGTTGTACTTTTTATAAAGAATATTTGGAATAATGTTGATGTTTGAACGTACTTCTCAAATTTGAAATACAACTTCAAGTTGTATTTCTGATTTTCAAAATAAAGTGACACTATTCTGGAAAAAAGTGAATAGTTTTTATGGCCAAACATGTCCTTAATATTGGAAGAAAGGATCAGACTAGAGTGGAATGGATATATTGGGTTCATTTAGTTGGAAATGGAGGCGTAGTTGACTGATAGATTGATAATGATAGGTAATTGCCAGAGATTGGCGGCAGACGTTTGAATTGATGGTAATCTGATCACTTACATTGATATAATCCCTCTTGATTGTTTAAATTGCAGGAAAGTTGCTGTTATCAATTTGGATCCTGCTAATGATGCTTTACCGTATCCACTTTAGTTATGTTTCTTTGACAGTGTCTCAATTACATATTTTGATGTCTAATTCAAGAAGATTGTTCATGTATAATTAAATAGGAAAACAGTTTATATGGTTACGTTCTTCCTTATCTAATAAAGATATGAGTGTGCTGTGAATATTGAGGATCTAATTAAGCTGAGTGATGTAATGGCTGAACATTCTCTTGGTCCAAATGGAGGTAAGTCCGCGTTCTCACTTCTATTGAGACTAGTCTGCTGCCAGTTATTTAATAAAATAAGTTCAGGTTGCTAAACATGTGGATGTCACGATCATATTATTTAACCCTGTGTCGGTACAATACTTTACTTCAGATTCGGGGCTAATTTATGTAAGTAACTAATCTATGGCAGGACATCGATGGGATATTGTCGAATTACCTTTGGGACCCTAGTTAAAAGGAGCATGTGCACTATGTGTCAAGATGACTATGTATAAAGTATTCCATTAGGGCTATGCTATTAAGTTGTCTCTGTATTTCTTAGTTGCTTAGATGAATTGTGGAACCCCCCTCCTTCTTCCTTTTTATTTCTTCTTCCCTTGGAAGTTTTGATTACTAGTTTGGGGAATTTATAATACTTCGGAGATGAACTCTTGTATCTGTGTGTGAAATTCCAATTATCCATTTGAATACGATATGGATTCACAACAGGCTACCTCCATTACCTATTTTTGGTGCAAAGTTCTTGTTCAATATCTATATGAAGGTTTCGTTCCTTTGTGTTATTGTCCGATGCTTACTTGTTTTTTCTAACTCATAGCTTTTTTATTCCTCTGTAGGGCTTGTATATTGCATGGACTTCCTCGAGAAGAATATTGACTGGTTAGAGTCTAAGTTAAAACCTCTCCTTAAAGGTTGTTACAATTCAATCTAAAGATTAGTAAATTTTGGCTGAGATCAATGCAGCTCTATGCTTGGTAGTTTAGAAAATTTCCTGACATCAATCTATACTTCTGTTTACACTATCATTGGTCCAATGAAGACGAAAAGGAATTGGCTTTAGGTTCCTTCCTTCATAGAAGCATTTATACTACTCTGGTGTTATCTTGTATAACAAGGGAAGGGACAATTTGTTGTTAAGGGTCTCAAAGTTTCATATCTACGTTACCTTATCAAAAAAAAGTTTCATATCTGTGTGGGAAGTGCAGTCTTTTTGCATCAATGCAATATTATCTCTGCTTGTAAGCCAACGTGTTCATTTTCTTCTCTGCTCCCCCTTTTACATCCTTCTTACCAGGTTACACTTCAACCTCCATTTTTAGTGAGTACGCCAGCAAAAAAGAAAATTCATTCAGGACCAACAGGCAGTGTACTTATTGCTATTACTGCTTTCCTATTCTGCCAGTGCCTTGGAGCTGCCTTTGTCACTTCATGTACATTTTACATTTAGATTTTAGAGAGTTGATGATTTTTGGTATTCACTAATAACGCTTTCTGTCAATCTAAACTTGAACCAACCATTGAATGTGATGGAGCAGCAACACATCTGGTCAGGCTTGGCTAAAGAAGCACTGCCAATGTATGCTCATTTACTACAATGTTTTGCTTGCTTTAGTTTGCTTTCTTTTAGTTAGTTAATGCATGGAGTTTTTGTTGAGTATGGGCATTCTTAGATAAAGTTGTTTGAGGCGCCTTGACTTCTTAAGATGCAGCACATTCGTTGAAATTCTTTGACACAGTTTACTCGATGTCTTATATGGAAGTTGCAGTATTCCGAGCGTCTCCCGAGCTTATTCTGATTTTATTTATTTATTTATTTTGCAGAGCACTATCTTCTCTTTGATTTACCGGGTCAGGTAGAACTATTTTTTCTTCATGAAAATGCAAAGAGTGTGATAATGACTCTTATAAAGAAGTTAGATCTTAGGGTAAGTCCCTTTTTCAGAACTATCTCATCTATTTCATCCTTCAGTATTATGCTTCCTGTTAAGATTTAATTGCTCATTGCTTGGTTTATTTAATGCAGTTGACCGCAGTGCATTTAGTCGATGCTCATCTTTGCAGTGATCCTGGGAAATATGTGAGTGCGTTGCTCCTCTCGTTGTCAACCATGTTACACCTGGAGCTTCCTCATGTCAACGTCTTATCTAAGATTGATCTTATTGAAAGCTATGGAAAGCTAGGTTAGTTCATCATATTCGTCCGGTTCATATTTTTTTGGAACATTATTTTGGAGATTAGAGTTACAGGTATTTGTAGCTATTATGGAGTGCTTATTCTGTATTTCTCTTGTTCTTGCAGCTTTTAACCTGGATTTCTACACAGATGTCCAAGATTTATCTTATTTGCAGTATGAGCTTGGTCAGGATCCTCGCTCCGCTAAGTACAGGTGCTTGAATCCTTCACTGAAGAGCACTCCCTCAAAATGATGATTTTTTTTTTTTTCCCCCAACTCTTCTTAATTCTTGCCGGCGCAATAATACACTTCTGTCTTTTCTTTGTAGTAAGTTATCTAAATGTCTACTCATCAAGCTAAAGGAATCTATTGTTTAGCAACCATGTAGCAGGATTTTTTGAAGGGTAGTTTCTGGATGTTCTTATGCAACTAGGACAGAGATTTTAGGAAATCTTTTTGGCAAAGTACAGTCTTTTCATACAAGCTTTAGGAATGAATAACTTGATGCTCTACTGTTCCAATTTTGAAGAATGAGTTTAATGTTTTTGTAAATGTTGTGTCAGTTTAATGTCTTGGGCTCTACCTTTGGCAGAAATTAATGGAGGGGAATGGTGTTCTTTCCTGTGTTCCTTTTTATGTTTAGTTTTATATATATCATCTCTATTTTAAGGCATTCCTTTCACTAATCTTGTTCCGGAAGGTGGTTGTGATCATAGTACAAGACCTAATCAAATAACCAATAAAGGATCATTTTATGTAAACTTTGTCCATTGTCTAATACATAACAATTGCAGAGTGTTTAAGGATCTTTTATCTAAACATAGTGTTCTTGCTCTGATGCTTAAAAATGACAGAAAGCTTACAAAGGAACTATGTGAAGTGATAGAAGATTATGGACTCGTCAACTTCACGACTTTAGATATCCAGGTATGATGGGATTGAGAGTGTCAACTTTATGGCTTTGAGATATCTTCTGTACTCATATTCAACATGGTTTAATTTTGAGCTTATTTACCATTTCAGGATAAAGAGAGTGTCGGGAATCTAGTTAAACTAATTGACAAGACCAATGGATACATATTCGCTGGCATAGATGCAAGTGCTGTTGAATTCAGCAAAATTGCGGTTGGTCCTGTTGATTGGGACTACTACAGATATCCTTTTTATCATTGTTTAAGATATAAATGGACGCCATTCATTGAAGTCGTAAATTTTAAAAGTTTGGCAGGCAAAATAACATGGTCTTATTTCCTTCCACTTGCACTCACTGATTTTATGAGTTGTAGATCATTCATTTGGCCTTGATGAGGAATTAGAGATTTTTATTCATTTCTTCATGATTCTACACATTCCAAACCAATTTTTTTAATCAAGTCCATAGCCAAATGTTGACATTTTGGATCAGTTTCTTGCTTGTACATTCCTATCTTGGCCTGTTAGTTGTTAGCTCTATTTCTGCTAGTCCTCAATATCATAAACAAAAAGCGATTCTTTGGAATATACATTGTGAAAGATATTTGATTGATTTTGTAGTACAAGGTTTGATTTTCTGCTGGCTGGTTCCCATGGTTGACCTTGACAATCCAATTTACAGTTGCGGCAGTGCAGGAGAAATACATGAAGGATGATGAAGACTCTGATATAACAAGGAGCAGTGATGCAAAATAGTTGGTCCACTAGGGAATTGCGCGGTTGTGACAATTTCTAAATACTGCATCTTTTAGAAACTAATTATCCTAATGATGGTAGGATGCAACCGTCATATTGTTCTTGCGCGTGCATGTATTTACTCATATTACGAAACTTTCTTTTTTGTACTGAAAGATGGAACACCTAGTCACTTTTTATGAGGCCGTCAATTGTACAACAAAATATATACACTCCCTTACAATCATCTGATACAATGTGCATTTTCATGATCATATAGGGCCTAGCATTGGCACTGATGGTTGATCATAATCGTTAATTTGATTGTTCTTTGGGCAATGTTTTGGTGACATTGTTCAATCTTCCAGCTGCGAAAACTTTTGAAGTTCCAAGTGTGGCAATTTCTACTTTGTAAGTTTTTTCTTGTTTTCCAACCTCAAGATTAGAACATTCAGTGACAAACAGAACGGAACAAATGCTAAAAGAGTTTAAGGCCCAAACACAAAAGTAAATAAGACCAGCAATATCTTACTATGATGAATCATAATTCGTTATTATCCAAATAAATGTTACACTTCCTTTAAAAACTCAACTAGAAAGATTAGTAAATAATTTTTTCTTAATCTTTTCTGTAGTTCTTTTGATTAAAGGGGAAACTCTTGGAAGAGGGCTGCAGTTGGCACTGAAAATGTCATCATGTATTTTCTTTTAGCATATATATACATACACACATTAGGAAAGGTAACAGACTAATATGAACACTGTAACATTCATTTCGTCATCTCTCTCTCTCTCTCTCTCTCTTACACACACACACACACACACTCTTCTAATTGTTATGGCAATAATCTAATCGAGATCTTATTCGCTTCCAGAAGCCCAGATTTATTTATATTATAGTGTAGAAAAGATTAGCGGTGATTTAATTTACTTAACTTGCACCGAAGGGTTCTGGCCAAAATGTCATCAGTGACGACACCCTCGTCTTTCCCCCTCACTCACCGTGAGGAAAAAGGAAAGGAAAAAATAAAACAAAAAACAAGAAACTTTTGCAATTTATGAGGTGTTCTTTTAGAGTGTGTTATGTATAATGTCCGAAATTAATTAGGACTTTGGACAGAAATTCTATTTCTTTCTAGAAGGCTAGCAACTCTTTAGTTGTTTATATACATCCAGTACCAGATAAGGGAAATGGACCAATAATACATTCTTTGTAATAGAATTTATAGACGAGCTAAATTAGATGACATAATATATAGTCATAGTCATCACATTTCCTACGAACATTACATCAAATTATAATAATAATAATAATAATAATAATAATAATAATAATAATAATAATAATAATAATAATAATAATAATAATAATAATAATAATAATAAGTACCTTTTGTAGTGTTTGTGTCTGCAAATTCAGTAGTTTTTCAAAATTTTAAAGAATTTGATTTCTTTTCCTAAAGTTCGGAAAAAAGTAAAGCAGTACTACTTTTAACTAACAAATACTTTGCAAACGCAGAATTGGAAAAGCCGAAAAAAAAATTTCAAATGATTTCCAACCAAATGCCTTAGCTAATGAAAACGTTGAAGAATGTTCATTCTTGACAAAATTGAACATGTTACAAGACAAGAACATGTTAAATTGACCATGACTTTACCTAATTGTCTTTTTCTTTGTAATTTTCCAAATATGTAGGCCGATGTAAATTGTAATCCATGTCCGAACCCTTATCTCATCTTTGATAACTATCCACACACCACAATTTCAAGGGGATGATACGTTTTCGTCAATGAGGATATTTTTTCCCCTGATAAGTGACTTAAATTAAAGAGAGAAATTAAAGTCTGCTTAGATCTCTTGACAAGGATGTTTTGCACTTAGTACCTATATTGTTCATGAATTATGATTTTATTGCTTGCATCGTCATATTTAACACCATTGAACCTTCAATTATGCTAACGTAAACTAGTAAACGAAATATCTAGTAGTGGTTCCTAGAGTTTTATTTAATTTGTTACTATTGTTAAAGATAAGACAACATCTTAGAGTGTAATAAGGGAAAGAAATTCAAGAAGAGGGAATGATTTTTGGCGTGATCTTATGAATCATAAAGCTTGAGTGATACCGATAAAATTACAACCACAAAAGTTTCAAGTGTGCTCTGATTTACTTTTTGCTGTTATTGGCAATTACAATATTTGATTGGTTCCACTTGAAAATCGATTATTCACACGTCTTCCACGTACGTATTATTTCTTGAACTAATTAACTACAAAAGAGGCCTAGGGATTTAATTGATCTTATTATATCTATAGGTTAATTATTTGATTTCTGGGGGCTGGTTCTATGGTTGACGTCGTTGACTAGGTACATGCCAGTATACAGCTGCAGAAGTGAATGACGAAGACTTTGAACAAGGACTAATGATTTAAAATAGTGAAACGGACTAACAACTATTAGTGGTCCTCGTTTTTTGTACCATATATATCATGTGCCTGAATAATTTACTAGTAAGGAAATATTTGCTCCAAGTCATATTTGATAAATTAGAACAATTGTGAACTCTTCTAGAAAAAACCTCGTTCTGGATATGCTACTTTAAATGCGAGTTTTTCTTTCTTTCCCCTTCTTAAAATTAGAATAATTCAGTGAACCCAACAAGTATTGTAATTAAAGGAACGAAAGCATAATGCTGAAAGTTTAAGGCCCCAAACAAAATGAATAAACAAAGCAGCTCTCTTTTCATTTCACTTTGCAACTTCTTCAAGGTAGGATATGCTGCATGAGCTAGCTGTGACGCAAAGGAGAACTATAATTAATAACATAATTAGAATAATTTGAAAACATAGATGCTTAATATTAGGTTATAAGAAATTAAGAATAGTTAGAGAAGGAATAGGTGTAAATGCAAGATTTAGAGGGTGTGCTCGACGGATACATGTAGAAAAGGAGCAGATGTGTACCTTGATAAAAAAATCAAGTAAATGGAAATATGGAAGTCCATAGAGGACCTTTTGGGCATCCTTTCTAGAAATCTTGAAAATTTGGGTTTTATCATCATTTAAATAGTTCTGACAAAGTACGTTGCTTCTTTCTTAAACGTAAAATCAGAAAGGCTAGACTATAATTTTTATTTATACTTTCACTGTTAAGAATGGATCTTGGGCCTAACTCAACTCAAAAGTTTAAGGATTCATGATATAAAGGGATTGCAGCCATATAAGCAATTCACCCATCTCATTAACCACCGGATTTATGACTTTTTTCATTCTTCAACACCCCACCTCACGCCAGGATCGACATCCCATGCGTGGGCAATTAATTTGGGGGCCCACACGGTGGTCACTGCCGTCTACGATACCATGTTAAGAATGGATCTTGCCTAACTCAACCCCAAAAGCACTACAGGAGGATTAAGTCGTATAACATAAGGAGACCACCCATCTCATTAACCACCGATGAGGGACTTTTTTTCATTCTTCAACATTCACAATATATATAATGGGAAACTCTTGGATTTCTTTCAAAATCATAGTGCAGTGACAAACTAATATGTACAACTGAAAATTAATTGATTTCCTTTCTCTTTCTCTGGTTTATTTTTCTATTTTGTGACACAATAATTTAGAAGAAATCGATCGATCTAATGCACTCCCAGAAGCCTATAATATTACAGTAGTACATATATAGGAGTACTATAAAATAGTATAAATTAAAGTGTGATATGTTGAATTGCAGAATTTCTTGCTTTCTACTGAATCCCAAGGAAAAATTTGTGTCCAAAGTGTCACGAGTTGACTTTCTCTCAACCTTGACTTACCAAGCCAGTATTCCATCAATCATATACATATATCAAATTAAAAGAGAGCTCGCAGAGTAATAAAGAAATAGCACATGTTCCTTCAACGTATACAATATCTTCAGTACGTCTGGAATGTATGAGTAGTGATCGAGTTAATAAAGTCTTGTCTTCTAGAATGTATATATGATGGATCAGATCAGATCTTAATTAGTTAGATGCTCTTCATCAGTTTCATTTATCACATAATATACGCCAATATATAAATGAAGATGCATGCATGACTCAATTAAGTTCATAAATGAGGTCTTCATCAGTTCACTGTGCATGGAAATATTGAAGTTTCTAGATAACTTGTTCGAGTTGCTATGATCATGATCAATCCACATGACTGATCTTTTACTTCTTATTTTTCCAAACAATATGCCATAATATATTTGGTAACTTTTAATCTCAACATTCTCTATATAACATGTTTAAGACCACAAAATTCAAATTAAAGACATTTATTGATATAAATACATATTTATATAGATACATCTTTAATTTAAGATTACAAAATTCAAAAGTCTTCTGTAATTTTCTGAAGTGTCTAGTGAAACTAAGACACTTAAATTAAAATGGTGAGCGTACTAAACTTCCTTGTGACGGGATAAAAAAGGCTCTAGCTAGCGAAAATGCCAGGTTATGATAGCGGTCCAAATTAAAGAGAAAAATCAAACTTGAATCCCCTGTTACATATACTAGTAGTAATTTTGAGTTATCTCGGTTTATATTTCGTATGGCAATTTGTACTTTGTATTTTCAAAATCACGTGCTTCCTGCGATTCAATTCTTCAACGGATGCCTTACTAATTTCCTTATAACCTGCAGTAATGTTTGATTGAAGCCAAATATTGTATTCAAGGATAAACCAAACAAGTCATTGTTTTTATCTTTCTGGATAATGTTTGAATAAGCTGAAACAATATACATTTTCCTAAATATTGTAAATTCTAATTAATTAATCATCCAATACCAAACCATGCATGCAAAATTATTCTGTCTGTCCATTTCAAAAGCTAATAATTCGTAGTACAAAATTAATGAGTTGTCAATTCAAATGTGAAATTTGTCTTTCGTAAACATAGACAGTATTTAGGTTTCTGGGGAAAAAGAGAACTTTCGAAAATGATTTGTGGAGATTTATAGAAGGATACTAGTGTCTGGACACGAGCGTTGCACGTGTATTCCATGCCAATGGGTACAACGTTTTAAAATAATTTATTTATATTAAAGCATACATGTATATGATGAGCGACACAAATTTAAATGCAAAATGATTAGATATGTAAGTTGAATAATTATATTTAGTTAGGCAAGTTCAATGTGTGACGCTGTGTAAAGAGACTAATTTTGATATTTTAGGTCCTTATATTACATAATACTTTCTTATAGGTCGACGATGTTTTTGATATATGTTCCATTCTGACTTCTTGATTGTAGGTTTGCTTGTCGGTCGGTTCTATTTTGAAGGTCATCGGGTTTAACTTATTGATTATCGGTATGTAGATATGTTAAATCATTATAAAACCGTTAAGATATCAATTCATTGGTTAGTCAGTAATTGATCGTTAACGCTTCGGTTGAAGAAATAACTAAGCATGCCTACGGAACCATTAAACACTAAAGTACTCTATAAGGGACCGTTGGTTCTATAAAGTTTTTGCTCTTTTTTTTCCAACCTTTTTCTTTTACAAAAATAGTTTGGTTATATATTGTAGTTAATTTTTTTCACTCTGACTTAAAGTTGTTTTGCAAAAATAAAAAATTGTTCTGACCACCTTTTCAAGTAAATTAAATCCAATTAGTTTATTGTAATAACAAAGAATCAGAAAAATAATTTCGAATCGATTTTTTTACTTTTGTCAGCCGAAAAGGATATATTTGAGTCACTTGTGTAATGGCTAAGGTATAAACACACCTCTTTTTTAACGGATGGTGTATTTACTCTAAATCGTATAGTATAGGGGTATATAATTTGGACATTTTCCCTACAAAATATAACACATGTTCCTTCAATGTTTACAAGTCTTCACCTCTAGAATGCACAATTAATGGAGTGGAGAGTTAATAAAGTATTCACTCGTAGAATGTACCAGATAGATAATTAGATGCTCTTCATCAGTTTCATTCACATGGCCCAAGAGAATGAAGACGAGTCAAGTTTTCATTAATGAGTTCTTTGGAGATGGAGCTTCTAGATATAACTTGGTCGAGCTAGGGGCTACGACCATGATTAATTTTGGATCCATCTCCCCATATACACTTTTTTCTTTAAAGAGTTTAAGTTCTATGGTATATAAAGTCTCTCATTTTTAGATACTTCTAGATAAATTTGAACCCTTTTAGATTGGAAGATCGGTTCAAAAGGACCGAGATGGATCTCAAATTGGATTCAATAGAGTTTTATTATCAAGAAGAATAAGACGTGGGAAATTGTTAATTTACCTCCCGGAATGAACAAGCAAAAATACTTATATAATTAAATCACACATAAAAAATTAAATTATATATTTTATAACAAATGTTTAATGATAGTTCAATAACATGAAATAGATCGATTGCCTTTCTTCCTTTTAATCTTGTTTACGATTTGTGCACCATGAATCTGTTTCAATGTCATCATCTTTAATTGTCTATATTTGCGTGACACAAGTTCTATCGTGTCTTATTAATATTCAATGAATCTATCCTCCAGTCTCATTTATTTTGTGGCCACGAGGAGTTTCAGCTTCAGACTTTGCATATGTTTTCCATTGTTACTTATTAAATTTTTATTTATATCCGAAACAAGATAGCGATTCTATAAATAAGTTGTCAATATATTCCATGTCCAAAAACAAGATCTCATCTTTGAGTATTAGCTTTTTAGAAAAAATAATTACAATATTCCAAATATTACAATTTTCGTAAACCACTCACTAGTCCCCTTGCACTAATATAAGGCAAACTAGTTCTCATGAAATTTTTAAACTAACTCTGCTTTCATTAATAAGTGAGTCCTTGAGGTATCAGTTAATAAAAGTTATCCATATCGCGTGTTTAAGCCATATCTTACTAATTTATCAACCATGATAAATTAAGGTAAAAATCTATAATAATTAGCTATGATTTTATGATAATCATGTTTGTGAAGACATCTGTTATATAGAATTGATTTAAACAACTGTGCGGGTAAGTATTTTCCATACCAATGACTGTTGGGTGCATTTGTGATCCCCGAATACTAGTGGTGGTGGCACATCAGGTAAGACAATAGAGCCATTCTTTTTAAAATCACGAATAATTTGAGGTATAAAACTGTGATAAAAGTGCAAATACAGCCCATAATAAATGTATATATATATATATATATATATATATATATATTAAAACTTCATTAGCACTATTTTTGAGCTTACAGCATCGTTTGGCGGCTAGACCGTTAGGGAGGGCTCTGCACTTGCCTTAATGACATCCACAATTAACTTATTTTAAATTAATTGGTAGTTGTACCGTACATGTTCAATTATGTTTTAGACTCGATAAAACTGAAAGATAACAATGAATAAAAATAATCAACCTAATCGTAAATTTCATATGTATACATAAAGAAAAGATGATATTGTTTCTTAGTGACAGAGTTCATATTTCATTGAGAGGATTCAAAACATAAAAAGTAAACACATGAAAAAGCTAAGGAGATTCAACATCTTTTATTTATATATACACATTTAAATAAAACATTGAAACTTATGTGTGTGTGTATATATATGTATAATTTTTTGACGTTGCGGCACCTGGCTCCACAACAGTTTCCTCTATCTAATAATATTTAGCGAAATATTTATTGAGACTATGTTGATGGCCTATTTCACATTTATTTCTTTTTATCTAAAAATTTAAATTAATGGGTGCTAATTTAATTTCATGCCGCCTAGTCCATCACGCCCCACCTATGGCTATGACCTAATAATAACTATTTAAGACTCTATATTACAAAATATAAGGATACTTTTTCTTATTTACAAAACATACCAACAAAATTACAAAGTATACCAGATTAGAGTTTAATGGGATACCCACGATTTTAGGCTTTTTTTAAAGAAGAAAATCTGATTTTAAATGTGGACTTAATTCTATGATACTTACCATTCAACTTCTTCTTCTTTTTAAAAATATCTCTCTCTCTCTCTCTTTCTCCCTCTATGATAGACACCATTTTCATACCTAAAATCCATCTTCTCTCCTAATATAAATTTTCAAATCAATATTACAAAGTATTTTTGATTACTAATTTGTGTATTAATTGTATATAAAAATTGATTTGTATCGTTTTGAGATATATACGATCATTGTGTGTTTTGAAAATCTGTATCAATTATATAAACTGTAGTTTTAAAAAATGTTGAAAACTAATATATGTATGAAATGCGTATGGAGTCTGCTATATGTCATTTTTTAGATATATGCGACACAATGTGTATGAAATGCGAACAAATTCGATATCAATTAGTCTTAAAAATGTTGAAAACTGATATGTGTATGAAATGTGGATGGAATTTGGTTTGTATCAATCAGAAAACTTATTATGCATGTATACTTTCTCATAATATATACATATTTTGATTAGATTTTATTCAATTTATATGTACTTTATCATAATCACAATAAACATACAACTTTTATACATATTTCATATGTAGAAATTATAACGAATTTATACATTTATACATATTGCATATAAAAATTAATATATATTAATTTTCTGGTGTATGAACTTTGTATAGAATCTGGTTTGTATCAATTACAAGTTTATTATACGTATTTTTTTCAAAATTTATACATACTTTGATTAGATTTTATACTATTTAGGCCAAACCCATCGTCAGACATCTGTGGTCGTCCACTTCTTTCACTTGAACACCTCAAGTGACCTTTGTTCCATTTAGACACCTCAGGTGGGCAACTGATGGTTCATTTAGGCGTTTTTCGCTGAGTTGGAAAATTGTGTGACCTTCACACAAAACAGGCGCGTGAAGAGCTTAATTTTACGATTTTTTATTTTATTTTTTATGTCTTCTTCTTCCTTCTCTTTCATTCCAACACTTCCTCCACCATAAACCATCAACTTGCTACCGCAACACTACCACCGGATAAATTTTTTGGCATAACAGTGATAACAAATTGACAAACCCTTCCACTACAAATTAACAAATTGACACCACCACTGGTTGCAAATTTTTTTTTCACTGTGCAATAAGTTCCTCATCAAACCCAACTCCAAAAATCATTCAAACAACTTTGATTCTCAACCAAACTCTGAATACATCATGAACAAGTTCTTAATGCTCTTAAGAACAATATTTAGCGCACCTAATTGATTTAATTATTTTCTCTTTCCGAGCTTCTAAGCTCCTTCCATGGAGGTCACATTTTTTTTTCTTTTAAAACACAGCCTTCTCCACTGCAATTTTTTTCCCGAATGTAGCATATCTCCATTGAAGAAGAAAGCTAAAGCCGCCATTGTTGAAGCTCAAAGCTTCCAATTTGAATTTTCGGGTTGCCTCAAACGGGCTCCATTTTCGATGGGTGATATCTCAAAAGAACCGAACGTCGTGAGGAGTTCGAATCCGAAATTTGGTTCTATTTGGTTGAGATTTGAGGAACTCGCCATTAACGTAACTTAAAGCTTCAAATTCGAAAATCAAATTTCCGAATTGGAGGACCGCAAAAACAAAAAAATAATGAATTGGGGCTATAGATTAGTGCCAAATTTTGAATTATATGCTTTCAAAATGGATCAAAATCTAATGAAAACAAAAAAATAAAAATGGAGCCTTTAGAAGAAAAAAAATGGTGCATAGTAGTAGAGGTGTAGAAAGGGGGAAGGAGGGGTGGGGTGGGTGGGGGAGGGTTTAGAAAAGTAGGTAATTTATTTATTTATTTTGGTGAAAAATAATTTTTTCCTTTTCTTTTATCTTGTAATTGATTTTTAAATTATTATTTTACATCCTATTGCCATATGTCCTATTTTAATTAGTCACCCTGCCACGTCATTCGCGAGTGGATGACACTCATTTTGCAATTTTAGCTGATTGCGAAAAAAGTGTCTAAATGAAACATCGTTCTTGCTTTGAGGTGTCTAAATGGAACAAAGGTCAGTTGAGGTATTCAAGTGAAAGAACTGGACGACCACAGGGGGCTGGCGATGGGTTTGGCCTACTATTTATATGTACTTTATATTAATCAAAATACACATACAATTTTTTATACATATTTCATATATAAAAACTATAAGAATCTATTCAGTTATACATATTGCATACGAAAATTATACATATATGTTTTTTGGTGTATGAACTATTTACATAAAAATTACCGATTATAATGGACTTTTTGAGTAAAAGTTGGAGAAAATTAGGTAACAATATCTCTTAATTTTGAATAAGAGAGAAAAGTGGATGAAATAAGGAAGCAAAAGTTGGAGAAAATCAGGAAACTATATCTCTAAATTTTGAATGGAGAGAGAAAAGTGGATAAAATAAGTAAAATGATTTTCTTACCTTATTTAATGTGTTTTATTTGCTTCTTTTTAATTTACCTAATTCGTATAGATTTGTAACAAGTCTATTGATATATTTTGTAAATTAAAAAATATCGTCATGTTTTGTAAATATACCCTCTTATCATATACATATATGTTTTTTGCCGTAAAAAGAACTATCCAGAAGCAACATTAAATTCTTTGCGTGAAGTATTGATTTTATGACAGTTAAAATGGATTACTTGAACAAAAAACGTTTTCTTTGAATTTAAGGATTTACTTTTTCTCCCGGTTTATCTAATCTAATGATTTAAGAACAGTTAATTAGGCTTGTGCAAAAGTCAATTCCTAACGAAAATCCTCTTGCCAAAGCTAGTCACCGATTATGTATTGCGATAACTATAGGTTTTGTAGGATGATTTCATAAAATGAGAGATAACATTTAAAGAAGCTGCTGTGGTTTGAAATAAGAATAAAAAGTTGAAAAATTAAAAGATTTAGCAAATTTATTACTTTAGAAATAAAAGAATATTTTTTAGACCACCAAACATATAGTTTAGAGGTATTAGTGGAAGCCTTTCATATTATTAGCATAACCGCATAAGTAATAGGTGCAACCAAAAAATGTAAAGTTTAGGGCGTCTTAACTTGTCATCCAACCAATAGCTCTTTTTTTATTTTTTAAACATTTTTTTTAAATTATATATAAAGGAGGGAAAGGAAAATGGGAAAGAGATAACAAGATGAAAGTTCAGGCTATGAAACCAACTGCACTATTAAAATTTCACCATAGATTGTTTTAGTTATTTGTTTCACAATTAAATATTTATTTTATGTATTAAATTTTTTAATATAAATTTAGGATTTAAGCAAAAACCCTGAGGGAAGTTCAATTCTTACGGCCCTGCCTTTTGAATTTTAAGAACTTCAAGCGGGAAAAAAAATAATTATAATATCAATATGTTAGATCTGGACCAAATCAAATTTTATTACCATTCAATATCATATAATTTCCTTGTGGATTACCTCTTTTGCAAGAATTAGGAAAGTCAAACATCATCAATGTCCTCAAAGAAGCTTCTATAGAATTATTAATTCCTCCTTTTTTAATAAAATATGTCAAGTCCCCTATTTTTGATTTGACTATTCACTATTCCCGCTTAGATCAGGTCTTCCAAACAGACTTAAATAAGCTCATTTCTCCTCTCTTTTTCCTTTGAAACATAAATCTTCTCAATCCCAAAACTAAAGTCAATATCTCATTCAAAAAAAAAAAAAAATCATATTCTTCATTCACAAAAATTCCCTTTTGTATTATACAATGGTTAATCCATTTATTTGTGGATCTTTTCATCATCAAGATGAAGATGATATGGAAATGTTCAGCCCATGTTCAACTCCAAAAAGATCAAAAAAGAATTTGTCAAGAACAAGGTCTAGCAACAAAAATAATCCTTATTCAGACAGAGGCCTTGACAAATTCTCTGCACTTTTAGCTGTCCTTGAAGACAAGAAACAGAGGATTTATTCCCAAATTGGCCCTGATGATATCTCTTTTGTACGTTTTGTTTTTTCGAATTCCAATGATGTCAAGCCCATTGTTGTCAAGTTGAAGGACAAGAAGCCGTCAACAAATGTTATCGAGGACAATAAGCAAACCCCTGAAAAAATAAAATCTCCCAAAAAGCAATCGACTAGTGAAGCAGACAAAGATCGTCAAGAAGGGAAAATCGAGCCCAAGAGAGTTTCTTGGAACTTAAAGTGGGAAAATTTGAAGAGGCCTATGTTTTATTTACCGGTGACTATAATTTTGATATTGGTATTTTTGGCTATTTATGGAAGGTCATTTGCAATAATGTGTACTTCAATTGGATGGTACTTAATTCCTTCTATTGGAAGCTCAAGATCAAGCACAAGTACAAGAAAACCAAAGAGGAAGAAGGAATATACAAGAAGATTTAGTGAGAAAAATCTTGTTAGTGCAGGACCAACTTCTCCAAGAAGTGTTATGCATGGACCGATTGATAAATTACCACCAACTGGTAAACATGGCCATAGGAAAAGCTGGTCATGATTAAAAAAAAAAAAAAAGGGTATCTTGATCCTGTGAATTATCTTCTTTAAAATTATGACTTTTCAAGTCTTCTTTTGTTTCAACAAAAAAAAGAAGTTTCCTTCTTTGAGTTTATGCATTGTAAATTCTTTTGCTGATTTTGTACATGTTGTCTTGTTTGAGTTAGACTAGAAATTTAGTCACTCTTATGACATGTTCTTGTAAATTAGAAGTTTAGAACTATGTTTGTTAACATAACAAGTTATGCTGGTTTAACCGAATTGAATTGTACTGTTTTTTTAGAATTCAATGAAATCATAGTGTTTCTTCTGTTCTTACTAGCTGATTCTTGATCTCTCACATTGACAATTTAGAAATTAGATGTCTTAACAACTGGTTATTCCCTGGAATGTAAATGCTGATTTTAGATGTTTAAGTTCTTCTCTCTCCAAGAATATGGGTCCTATAGTTGCTTCCCGTCGATTTGGTAACAGAGGTGTACAAAAATTTCCTTGGACAGTCGGATAGAGATTGGCCCTTGATTGCAAAGGCAGAAGGGAGCTTGCAAGACCCACCCGTCGAGCAAGTCGGCCTTAGTGATCCAACAATGTCCAGTGAAAAATTTGTCACTCAACGAATAAAAATTACTCTGAAATAATAAGATGATCTTTTCCAAAATCCAAAACAACATCAGTGGCGGACCTACATTAAGCCCACTGATTGCTCAAGCACCCATTATGCGACAACTATATTTTCAAATTCAAAACTAGAAATTAAATACAAGTATATTGACTCAGCACCAATTTTAGATTAAAGGTAATCAAGCATTCACGATATAAAAATTCTGGGTCCATCGTTGAACATGTCTTTTAAATACTTATGAGCAAGATAACTGATAAACAGGTTTCAACAACATATTTAAACGTTAACAGAAGATTTATTTTATTTTTAGTCATAAATTTTTTGGTAAGGGGAATTATTTTACAACAATCATTACTTTAGGTCGAATGTCGACATAGAAATTGGTTGTTATTTTCGTTATGAAGGTTAATAAAACAATGACCAAAAAAAAAAACGTTTAATGAAAAAGTACTTAGATTCCTCTTCCGTCAGAATATATTGGAACATTCTGATTTCCACCTTTGTATCTCAAATGATAGTAATACATTTATCGTAATTCACAAGCTATGATATTGACAACGAGCTAGCTCCCTTCCTTTTTGATAATTTTGACCCTTCGTTTTTTATCATTTTGATGGAGGGGATTAATAAAATGGACAAAACAAACTCACATTTCTGTGCAACAAGTTTTTATGCTGAAATAATTAATAGAAAAGTTGTCGAAGTACTGATTCTTGGTAGTTTCGTTAACTTTTTTTATAAATTCCATTCAGCCTGACAATCAGAGACTCGTTTAATTTAATTTATCTAGTTTTGATAAATAAAAAACACTCACTCTTATTTTGATCAATCAAAGATAAAGGCCGTCTTTTCAAAATCCGCATGCGAAGTTAATTATGCAAACATAATAAATTCTTAAAACAATGTGGTTGTCATTTTAGATCAGAAAAACAGCCATGTTTCATTGAATTACTTCATTGAAGTTATGCGAAATGTTGAATAAAGAACAACTTGAGTGTTTATTAGAGGATTATAATATATTAAACCAACGCAGTTTTGACAAAATCATATCATCCTTAGTAGTCAGTAACCTTTAATAAATTTCGTAAAATTGATGTCATTTGCCTGCTTCCTTCGTGACTTTGTTTTTTTAATTAAAGAATCAAAGATATAACCAGATAACGTTGGCCTTTTATCTTTGTGATTATTTTCCTTATTATGGCCTACGGGGGTATATAATTCACTAAAATAAAGAGCATTTGGGTCAATACGTTTTCCTATTTTCCAAGTGACTAATCCTAGCGGGCTGCACATTTACAGCACCTTTCTATCCCTTACATTGCATAATCACAATTATCTGTCCGCATCATAGTCTCCTTCATTGCATTGTCCGCATCATAATCAAATTCTTTTTGTTTAACCACTTAGTATACGATATCTACTGGTTCAATTAATCTGGATCTGCGTGGTGTAGAACTCATTATAGGGAAAAAGCGCCACAACCAGAAAATTTTTCATTCACTGGACTCGAACATGAGACTTTTGATTAAGGTTGAAGAGCTCCCATCCATCCGAGTACATTCCTTGGTGATCACTTATTCAAGCCTAAAGAGAAGAATAATCCAGACAAATAATTGAATAAAGATATAAGTACAAAATATAGAAGAACACTCCATACCCTCTTCAAGTTAGAATAATTATTATTGTATTATCTGTACAAAAATTGCATCCAAATATCACTTTCCACTTTCCAGTTAACACCAAACCATGGATAAATGCAAATTGTTTTATGCGACGTAATACTAAATCGAAAACCTTTGACAAGATACCACAGCAACCTTTCTAAATGACATTTTTCAAAGAACTATTTAGATTTAATATATTATCTTTTGATGTAAGCAGCCACCAGACTTGATCTTCATTTGTACTAATAAATCCTTAATTACTGTTTATAATTCTTTTTGGGTCCCACTTTTTGATACTTAATTGTCGTCCACATCTTGCAGTTTCATTAGCGTGGCGGCCTCAACTTCTAATGAAATGATCATGAAATATACATAACTCTCTCTTGCTTTGTGTTTTACTTTCTCTCTTGCTTTGTGTTTTACTTTCTTTCTATTCTGAGAACAAGGGCATAAATTGCTTCTTGGGGGGACTATGCACGAGAATTCAGTAGTAAAAACATAACTGCACTGGGTATTTACACTGAATCAAAACCACTTACCATCGTTAAGTGATTAAATGAAGTAAAAGTACATAGTAATTAATCATGGTTAAGTAACAGACCTCCATATTAAAAGATATGAGATGCATGTATTGCCTTAGTGTAAACACCCTGTGCAATTTGTGAAGAGCAATTCGCTAAATCAAAGCACAAAATGATGTCACTGATAACAAATTAAATAACGTTCATAGCATTTCTCACATGTTAATTTTTTTAATAGCATAGTCGGCGTAAACAATAGCTAACGGGCTCGTAAATTAGGGTTAGGTTTGAGTAGGCTAACTACAGAAAACCTAATGGACCAGAACGATCGTATTAAATGAGCTAAAAAAATTCGAACAGAACAAGCTGGTTAGAGGTATTGGGTTGGGAAGGGGCTAAACTTGAAAATTTGGACACTTTCGCAATTGCACGAGTAATCAATACCTCATTATCTCAGGAAGAGGGGCAGTAAATTTTTGCAGCTTATGATAATAAAATTCATTTATTTGTTGAATACAAGTAGTTCAGAGTTGAGGCGCAATGATTAATTGTTAATAAACATATTTCATTTCCCTAGCACCTTTGAACTGCTACAGTATAATACGAATTGTGATGAAATATCTAATCAGTCAACCAGCTAGACTGTAGCCATTGGTAAACATTATCACTAACTGCATTTTAAACTCTAAAAAGCTACGCAAACATGCTTGCTGCTGTTACTCCGCAAGCTTGCAAACCATGTAAAGAGCACCGTGCTCTAATCGAAGCATTAAGTGCCCATGGAAATTCACATGAAATCAATCCAGATCAAGAAGCAGATAAAGATGATGTGAAAAGGCCATTGAGCAGCAAATTAACCTTTTCACATCTAACACAATGGAAAGATAACAGGAAAGGCAGCAGCAGGCAAAACTTGAACGAAGTGCAGAATGATAGAAAGATAAGTTTGGCCAATGAATCGTGTCAAGACTTGAATTCAAGCTGTCGTAACAAAATCCGTTGTACTTGCTTAATGGAGGCGACCATTTTCAGGACCCTTTCAGTAACACCAAGACTGTGAAGCACAAAACCTAGTACTCCGAAATACATAGAATTGTAGTAAGTTTACAAAATAGTCTTTCAAAATTAAGTTTTACTCCTATCAAGTTAACTCTACAATTATAAAATTAGGAAAAGAATGTCAAAATTTACCACTTTGATTCTAGTTGTTACTACTTTTTTCCAACTTTGTTACTATTTCGTTTGTAAAGTTACTACAGGAATCGAAAGAAAAAAAGGGTCTTAACCACAGTAAAATCCTTCTTACATGTATCCTTGGTGGAAGGGTCAGCTAAACAAGTGATGCGAAATGGAGTTTACAGAAAAAATAAAAAAATCGAGTCTCACCAGCATGCATAACGACGTCATAGGGCCGGCTATACACCTGGCGACTTCTTGTTGAGCAAACAATAAAGAAGTTAGCTGAACCTATCCTCTAATAATGCTGTTCAATAAGCATAGTCGGCGACTGGATTAAAGTCTTACAATTAAGCAATGAGATTAAAATGCCTCCTATACCCATAGAGCCTATAGACCCAATTAATATGTTTCTCTATTACTCCCTTTTTCCCAATTTATGTGGCACACTTTTCCTTTTTAGTCTGTCCAAAAAGAATGCCACCTTTCTATATTTAGAAACAATTTAACTTTATGAGATGATTTACGGGACAAAGGGAGTAACTTCTATCCAACCTCACTTAGAAGTATTGTGATGTGTGCAACTCCCAGAGTGAACATACTCTTAATCCTTTTCACTGAATCACAATGGTAAGACTACTGCCAAATGGAATTTTGGGTCTTCAGCGTTCTGGAGTTGTTCGGAAACAGCCTCCCTATCTTCAGAGATAGGGGTAAGGTCTGCGTACACTTTACCCTCCCTAAACCCCACATTGTGGGATTTCACTGGGTATGTTGCTGTTGTTGTAGCGTTCTGGAGTTGGTAAGATTAAGTTTGCATTTCTAGATCTTTCGCTCTAGCATGTAACGTCCCTGTCTCTTAGATTGACACTATGGAATTAGTCTCCTACCTTTACTGGCTTTCATAGATTAGCAATTCCTACCTTCTATTTCAATTTTTCAGCAGTATCCAATAAATTAGTTTAGTGTCTCCACTTTCTCCAAGCCCAATTTTCCCCTTAATATATAAATTTGTTCATTTCTCCTACTCTTCTTGTTTTCTTTTTCCTTTTTAAGGTGGGAGTATAGCAGAAGTCTGTAGAATTAAGGCATTGACTTGGTCATAGCAAAGCACAGCGACGGTTTGTTTTAAAAAGAAGAAGGTACAGATTGGGCTCTGTAGAAGGAACATATACCTGATAAAATGGAGCCACATAACAGAATCAGATAATTTATCATTTCTCGACCCTTTAAAAATTACATATCATCTTCAGGTCTCTGCTTGATTGGGGGAACTCTCCAAAGGTGATAAACAAAAACGCTCCTGCCCTATTCCTGCAATTCAACAAGAAGTTTATTCAATTTAATCTCCTCCCTAATTGAAGTGCAACTTTAATTACTTTTTCACTTCTGCCACATTTGGAAAGAAGCAAGAGATAGACAATTAATAATCACAGTTGCTGTAGTCACAAATAAGAATTGAAGGAGAAGTATCAAAAAGTGTGTCCTTTAGACCTTGAATCTCTTTCGCCGTCCTTCCTCAGAACTAAATTGAGAGACTCGCGAGCGCTGCCTATGACCTTCATCTCTTTCTTCTACTCCTCTTCCTGGCATTCTCTTTCTTTCTTCTATTTGATGTCTAGCATCTTGGAAGAATCCATCCTTATCCCAAGTCACGTCATAATCAGCTCTGAGGCGTGATCCTTGCTGCACAAATATCAATCACATGATTAACCAAAAACCAATAGCATCAAATGAAAATCAATTTCTTTGAAGGATCAGCAGAACGTGTCATTAAAATTGGAGTACGTAAAATCTAACTTTTGCCAGTTGAGCAACAACACCATCAAGGATTGTTGGCTATGAATATTAATGCATATGCACAAGCAAAATGTACTCCCTCTATCCCATTTTTTATGTAAAGGTGTTGATTGAGCACGTAGCAAGTCATTTAAGAAAGGAAGATGACCCATCAAACTTGTGATCCAAAACATGCCATAGGCATTTTTTGGCTATAAAACATGTCATTAAGGGTAAAATGGAAAGTGTAAAGTTAGATTGTTCCTAAATATAGAAAGATAACCTTCTTTTTGAGAAAGACCAAAAAGGAAAGTGTACCACATAAAAATGGGACAGAGGGAGTATGTAAGTACAACAAACATTTGTAACACTTATTAAAGCATTAGGCTTTTTGACGAAAACTTATTAAATCAGTAGCTAAGTAAGGCTTTAAGTGCTTATACATATATCCGAGCACATGTTACATATTTAATTCATAAATGTCTTTGAGTGCTAAGGAAGATGAGAAGGATTAATCCATAAAGTATAATTCTCCAATATGTTTCAACACAGCATCAATTACAATATAGCCACACCTCAAGTTTTTCTTCCTTTTAAATATGTGAAAGCCGTTTCATTTGTTTCAATTTTGGCCAAGCAACTGCTTCCCTTCAGAGTGCCATGGGATGCTAACTATAGGAAAAAGTAAAAACAATAGACTGATGTTCCAACAAATATACCTTCTGTAATGAGCGACCACACAAAACCTTCAAGGCGTCAAAGAAGTCCTTGTGCGACTCAAACCGCACTACAATCTTACAATGAAGACCAGAAACTATGTCTCCTTCATCTGCATCGTCACCTATACCATTGTCCTCAGCAACATGAAGATTCCTATCCAAGAGAAAGATGAGATAAGAAAAATAAAAGATGAGAAGTACCAAAGAAATAGCAGTAAGAATATATGATAAGCTTCGGAGCTAAAATCTGGAAAGAGAGGGTGAGCGATCAGCAACTTCCTTTCCTTTCCCATCCCATCTTTTCTTGGATAAATGGAAATAATGAAATAAATAAGGGCATAGTAGTCCCTTTCAAAGGAGAGGCAAAAATAGGGATGCAGAGTACAGAATAAGGTACTCTCCAGCTCCACATAACATATAGTTGGATTCAATTGAGACGTGATTGTTTAATAAATTTTGGTAGGTAACTACATTTCCGAAGAAAAAACTTTGCAGAACTTTTAGTAGGTACCAATATCACTTTAGAAAACTTTTTCTTAACAAAGGTTAAAAAATGCACTTGATACATTTCTCAAGTGCACGAGATATACATGAAGCTAGTTGCTGCAAGTATCCGTGGCCAAATAGACAGCATTCAACATCATAACAAACAATTCAAATGTCAAACATGCAGTCAAACAGATAATACTTTTTTCATAAACAGTCTAATAGATAATATAAAAAAAACTAACAGAAAATACCTTATCTTTCCAAGCGCAGAAATAATTGTGTGAGTAACCAACATTGAGGGCTTAGAAGAGACCCTCGTCTCTGCAAACCATCGTGATGGCATACCTTTCAAGATGATCGTATCTGGCTGCATCCTTCCACTCCTCTGATATCCTGTAAAGAAGAAAATAGGAGAGAGAATTATTTCTAGGTAACAAGCCTGTGAAAAGCACTACTTATCAGTATCATTATAATTATCTTGTTCCCCAATTGTATTACTACTGTTGTTTCTTGTATTTGTTACACCTGTTTTGGAAAATGTTTTTCTTGAGCCAAGGGTCTATCAGAAACAATCTATCTACCTCACACAAGTTAGGGGTAAGGTCTGCGTACACCCAACGTCCCAACCCTCCCCAGAACCGAATTGTGGGATCACCCCACTTGTGGGATCTCACTGGGTATGTTGTTGTTGACCAACCCTATGAAAAGCTTGGACCATTTACACTGGTGCGTCATATCACGCAGGCATGAATTCACCAACAATATAATGAGGAACCAAGTACTCTTAGCTCATTCAAAATACAAACTCAGCCAGAAGCTTTGATACTATGAGACTGAGTGAGCTCAAGCTCTCAGCATTTCAGCTCTATACCCTTTATGTACAGCTTTAGAAACATAAGGTCTTCCATTTACACCACATAACAACCAAAAAGTCTAATATTTAGCATGTTTTCTTCGTAGCTCCTCATTTGAAAGTTAAAAGCCAGATTTTCTTATCTAACTATCACATTTCATTCGTCATCTTTCAGGCAGATTCACTTCTACATTGAGGGAAAGTCATACAGACCAGTGAAACCAGTCTCCAAAAAAAAAAAAAAAAAAAAAAAAAAAGACTATGATTCTTCTTATATCAAATAAAAGGCAGAATACATAGATACACACTTAAACTTGGCATCTACTGTCAATTGAACACTCCAACTAATAAAATGATCATCTGGAGTCTGGACACTTCAACTCATCTCCACAGTGTCAATTGCATAATCCAACTTACAAAATGATCATCTAAACACCTCCAAAAGTTATGCGCCACGTCAGCGTCGGGTGTCCACGAGACACAATGGGGACGAGTTGAGGTGTCTAGATATGCATTCTCAAAAATTGGAGAGCTTAGTTGCCAGTTGAGGCCAAGTTAAGGTGTCTATCTATGTATTATGCCGAAACAACCAAGTTTCTTCACTATTCTTGTTTTCGTTTTCCGGCTAGTACAGCAACGAAATATCTATATTAAAATGCACTCCGCTCCATTAGATTCTTTACGGGCCATTTTCTACTAACATACAAATCTCTAAACAAACATAAAGCAAGTATACCAGCATTACTATCCAAAACACTAAAAACACATAAAATATTTACTAACCACGAGCACCAAAAGCAATAATCTCTTCCCACTCCTTCTTCATTCCTTCAAAATCATCACTTACTGGCACTTCCACATTCAACTTAAACTTCACACCTTCCAAATTCAACTCAATCCCATCCAATTTCTCCACAAAGCCCCTCCTCCATTCTAGAAACTTCTTATCAGCTATATCCACATCATCCACAGTTTCAGTTTCACCAATCACCTGTTGGAATCGAAATAAAAAGGCGTCATGCAGATGCTAATAATTTGCAAACCTCGAATGAAGATAGATCAGAAACAAAGAGAACTATAATAAAAGGGCATAATATATTAATAGGTTCGGTCAATTGACCTCACATGAAAAACTAATACTCTCTCTATTTCAATTTACGTGAACCCATTTGACTGGTCACAGAATTTAAGAAAGAATAAAAACTTTTAAACTTGTGTTGCTAAATGAGTCACATATATTTTATGTGTAATAAATTATTTCATAAAGATAAATTATCTCCAAATATAAAAAGAGAATTCTTTTTGGCATAACTCTCTAAACAAATACATTGGAGAAAATAATCTTTTCAGGATAAATTACGGACAAACCTAACATCACCTTAGATAGAAACCCTAAGTCGTGAACAAAAAGGCGACCACGCGCTACAGGTTCCACGCGCTTGCGTTTGTTGAGGTCTTTGAATTTACGGATTTCGAGGTCTTCTTCAGGGATGGAAATCGAGAATGTGGATTTTATGTAATCGATTAGTGATCGCTTGAATTTCCATTCATCGATTGGAGAAACGGATTTGTCGGCACGGTAGATTGTTAAGAGGAGTTTAATTCGAGGGATTAGAGATAATCCGCTTTCGAGTTCTAGGGTTTCGTTTGGCCGGAGAGTGTTTAACGGTTGATTACTCATCGTCTCCGGTCAGGTTTTCGGTCAGGTTAAGTTGAGAGTTGAGCTGTTTTTAAGTTGCACGTACTGCTATGCATTTTGTACTTTTAATAATGACGGCACTAAGGTCAAAGTAATAAGGAGCGTTTGGCCATAAAAATATTCCCTTTAAAATTTCAAATTCAACTTGAGGTTGTATTTCAAATTTGTAGAACGGGCTTATAACTTCTTGTTCAACTTGCTTTTCACTTTTAAGTTGTTTTTCAAATTTGAAAAGTATATTCGAGCAATCATTTCGTTCCAAATATTATGTACAAAAAGTATAACCAAACATAACTCCATTTTTAACTCTAAATTCATAAATTTCAAACAAAATGAAAATACTTGGAATCTTGGCCAAATGACTACTAAATAGTAGTAAATCAATGCAGACGGCAAATATTGTTGTAGGGCCAAAATTTGAATAAGCTCAAAACTTTGTATAGAGAAAAAATATACAAAGTAAAATGAAGAAAATGTTCACAATAATCTTTTTAAGGTCAAATTAATTTTTCAGAAGTGCAATAAAAACTCTCAAACTATTAACAAAGTAAGCATTTTATCCTTTTTTATAGCATTATATATCTTTAGCAGTTTTATTTAGGCATTGGCTAATATTCAAATGTTTTCCAATGCAATTAAGATGGTTCACTCTCTATATTCTTTTTCCTGTGCTTTGAATTTCCTTTGTCTATATACTATCTAGGATTTTAATACAAACAATTATACTCTAAGACAGTAAAGAAACAAGACTGGAAATTATGAAACTAGTTATTAAGCTAGAAAGATCATTAGTATACATACTGTTAAAGCAAAATGCTAGTTTTAGTGCCTACAGCATGATGTTAATTTCAAATCTTTGAGGACTTATATGATTTCACAGTTGCAATCTGCTGTATCAGGGCATTGCAGTTACCTAACCACAGAACAATAGATGCATTGTTTATATCTTCATTGCCAAAAAGTACTTTTGCTGGAAATGTTCAGTGCTTGATGGTAAACTGAAGCAAATCAACTGTGGGATCAAGACATCATGTGGCTGTGAATTCAGTTGTCTAGATATTAGGTCCAAAAGCTAGCAAAAAATTGCAATTGTTATATACACCGATCAAGGTACCAAGGCTGCAAGGCATGTCCATTAGGCTGTCAAAGATGTTGTTCAACATCGATATATACTGTTCAGGTTCAAAACTCTACAGAACCGGATAGACCTTTCTATCGAAGATCTTTTCCCACTGATACATCAAAAAATCCATCGCCTTCACAAATCAGTTACAAAATGTCTATTCTATTAACAAATTGCTGGGCTTCTTGGATTGCTTCACAAAAACTGGATGGATGCCCGAAGTCAAGTTTTCATTTTCTGCCTCGAATTAATAGTCTCTATCAGACAAAACTTTGAACTGGAGCAGAGAGCTTCAACTCATGCGCGGCTTGGAAAAAATCTGCTGCTTGCTGCACCAAGCCTTCCATCTTTGCGAGCATTCCAAGGTTAAACCACGCTTCATGGTTCGTGGGTTCTAATCGCAGAGCATTCATTAAAAAACTTCTAGCAATAGGGACCGCATCGTTACCCGTTTTCACAAGCACTTTAGCTGTAGAAACAATGCTGGGGATATAATCTGGTTCTATCGATAGAGAAACTGAGAATGCAACAAGAGCTTCCTTATGTCTTGCTTTAGCTTGAAATAATGCACCTAAAGGTATTTAAAGATACATGGTTAGTTACCAATAGAAAACAACAGGGATACATCTAAACTTCATATATTTTGCAGAGTTATGTTAGACCTGTTGCATGCCATCTCCGAGGGCAGAAAAATCGAATTGCTTTGGCTCGGTTTATACATAATTCAGCATCACGCCATGACTCCAGATCCGTGTATAATCCTGCTAAATCAAGCCATGCTTCAACTTCCAATCTTCTCTGAGAAGTTACCTGCAGGCCAAAAAAGAAAATTATAATCTCCAATCTCCTTGCCAAAAATTATTCTTTTGAATTGCGTGGATTTCAGATATCATATTGTCAGAATAATATGAATTCAATCCTCCGCTGGTATAGGAGATTGAATTCTCAAAGGGGTCGTTCGGTAGGGTGTATAAGAATAGTACTGAATAGGGTGTATTAGTAATGCTGAGATTAGTTATCCTGGCATTATTTTTTATCAACTGTTTGGTTTGTCATAGTAAATAATATGCATTGCATAATTTCTAAGTAGTACTGAATAGGGTGGATTAGAATAGGAATAGTACTGATATTGTTAATGCCATGGTTTACTATGGATAAGAATAGTATTGAATAGGGTGTATACGTAATACTGGTATTAGTTGTACCAGACTTAAATTTGCAACCAAACATTGTACTAAAAGTTAGCACCGGCATTATTCTACCTAATACACCCTACCAAAAAGTTAAAAAAAATGTTGTGTACCTCATCATTTGTGGCAGACTCCTTCTGTGCTTGAATCAAAGTAAGCAGAACTCTGTATGTCTCAATGGCTTGCTTGGGCTGTTGTTGAGATATTTGAAGGACAGCTTTTAATCTGAGATTTTCCATTTGGTCAACTTGTCCAGTCTCATCGAGAGCAAGATCAACAATGGCTTCAGCATCTTTGAATCGCTGTTCTGCAGAAACAACTAAAGCCAACAATTTCCAAGCTTTCGCTGTACTTCCACCCGACATTTCTGAGTAACGCATTACATTATTAAAAGCTCGAGTCAAGTTTCTTTGGATGGCATTTTCCAATCCAAGACTTAACAAAATTTCTGGATCATCCTCCTTGCAAACTGTAAAAGCTGAGTTTAAGGCAGCCAATGCTTCTCTTTGGCAGAAATTTCTTTCAAAATCCGAAAGGGAAACTCTTGCTGCATTTCCATAACAGACGCCAAGAAGTTTATGAGCCTGAACTAAGAAATGTTCGTTTTGATTTTTGGCCAAGTTATTAATTACTTCACGAGCAAAATTTATCCCCTCATGAGCTTGCTGCAGATCCTGAGAACAAAGCTTTGCTCCCAACAAGAGAGACGGAACATGAGGTTCTTGGTTGGCTTCCGAACATCCAGAAATTTTCTTGACAAGGTTCAAAGCCGTATCATTCTGACCAGCAGCACTGTAACAAAGAGCAAGTAGATACCACCTCTCTGCTCGGGTATAAACTCCGGGAATAACCTGCTCAATAAGATCTGCAACTGACTCAAAGTTGCCAGAAATTGTCAGCGCGAATGTCAAATAGCTCATAATTTCAGAATCCCATCCTATTTGACCATTTAGCATTTTGCTCATTAGTACAGCCAACAAGAGAATTGCTTCCTCTAAATTACTTTTAGGGGCTGTTAAACCCCACACTTGAAATTGAGCAGGAACCTCAACTTCAACCCCACCAAAGAGTAAAGTGGAAGCTAAGTCTTTTTGTATAGAGGCCAATTTTTGGGGATCTAAATTCCATGGCTTGACTAGAGCCCTTCGATATGCAAGCACAGCTTCATCCAAATACCCTGCTTGTATCCATAACTTCGGAAGTAACTCAAGCGCTTTATGAAACATCTCCAGCAACTTGCAGTCTTCAGAAATTCCCTTCAGTATTCCATTCGGTAATGCTGAATCGACAACATCCAGTATCATCTTGCACTCCTTAGCAGCATCTGATGAATTAAAAACCATATGCAGCTATATCAGTACCAAAAAGCAGACAACACAACCTTAGGGGTCGTATGGTTGCTGGTTAGGAAGTAAACCATTCATTTATGAAAACCAGTAACTAGTACCATGTTTGGTAGCATTTTAGTTGCTATGTACGAAATTCAACACACCAAGTACGGCGTTTGGTTACCAGCTTACGATCCCCAACTAAACATGTATAAGTTATGAGGAAAACTATGTAGTATGTTATGTAGGGTAGAAGATAGAATAACTAATAGATGAATGACTAAACCCTGTATAACTAAACCCTGCCTGACTAATTCCTGCATAACTAATTCCTACATTACTAATACCAGCAACCAAATGACCCCTTAGTTCATTTCATATATAACTAGCACTAGTCAATATCTAATATCACATATACATGTCTTTCTTCCATAATGTAAACCAAGCATTTATCTTCAACCCATTAACATTGAAATCATCTGTCAATGGCATACAGAACTAAGATTTGACAAAATATTTTCAGTCTTCTAGAAATGTAATGATAAGCGATAGCACAACCAAATAACATGAAGAGGAACAGCTTTACCTTTGATTCGGCTAAGCTCTTCTAAGGATTTTGCTTTAAGCAAAATCGCTTCAAGAAGCAGACTCACAGAATGCAGTGACATCACACCAGCAGGCACGACATCACTTTTGGAGCGCGGTTTTAAGGGCCTCGTTCTCTCAGCAATGGCTTTAGACATTCTCGAGGACAGGGTTCTAATATCTATTCCTTGAAACACTTGAAGGGCAGCATCATAATTCCCTCTTTGGTATTCGAGCCTCCCTAGCAGAGCTCTTGCTTCCTGCACCCCAACAACAACAAAAAAGAGACAAATCTAATTACATAAAGCTTGAGCCTTGCTACTTAATAGGGAGAAAAAATCAATCAACCAATCAACCACGCCTCAATCAAAAACTAGATAGGGTCGGCTATATGAATCATCTTTATCTTTAAATCCAATACTAAGAAGCTGTTTGGCCATGAGAATTATTCACCTTTTTCCGGAACAATTTTTCACTTCATTTCAAAATCAGTATTTGGTTATAAAATTTGCAAATAATTTGGAAAAGTGCTCCAAACCTCTCTTCCAAGTCTATCTTCATAAATTCCATATATAGTGATCTCTTCAACTCCAATTTCATAAATTCCAAATAAAGTGAAAAATATTTGAAATCTATGGCCAAATACCTACTAAATAAGTTTTAAAAGAAGGGAAAAGGAGAGGGAAAAAAGAGGCTAATATGTCAAATAAAAGTAGATGATTTGTGTAGGGCTATTATTACCTCATAGTTCAAGGAAAGTGCCTCTTTTAAAGTTGATTCAACTTCATCAACTTGGGCATCATCAATTTTAGAATCCCAATCTACTGTTCCAGTTCTAGATGAAATGCCACTGGCTGAGAAATCCCTGGTGGCCAATGACTCAGGAGACTCTGGTGCTGGCTCATCAAATTTAAATTGCTCTCCAGAACAAGCACACAACATTTTCTCCAAAAAGTAGCAAACTTTCAAATTTTTCACACTTTTGTCCACTCTAAGAATCTTACTTTAGGTCCAGTTCTTTTAAAAGTTTAAATCTTTCTTAGTACCCATTCGCCCCTAGAGCTGGAAAATGCCAAATATCAAGAAAAATTCAAATATTTCCATACTTCTCTCCAAGAATCTGACTTTTGGTCCAGCTCTTACTAAAGTTTAAATCTTTCCTAGTACCCTTTCACCCCTAGAGATAAAAAATGACAAATATCAAGAAAAAGTGAAATTTAAAGGCAAAGGGTAAATGCAATATTGGATCAGATCAAGAATTGATGATAAAGATCTACTGTGGGCAAAAAAAAATTCTTATCTGAAAAAAGAAAGCAAGTTTGAAACTAGCAAAAGATTACAAATTTACAAAAATGAAAAGAAAAAACATCCTAAGGGAACTCTTTAAAACCCAATGAAACAGAAGAATAATTAGGAACAGAAATTAAAGAAGACAAACTACAAAATGACAATTAAAATGCAGAGGTGAAAAGGGCTAGACAAACAAGAGAATAAAGCATTGAAATTACCATAAAAACAGAAAACTTTGTTTTACGTGCATTGTTTTTAGTAGAATTTTAGACATGAAAAAGTTGAAAGCAACTTCTAAAGAGCAGTCCTTGTTTACAGCTCAAGAATTACTGTTGAAAGCTATAGATTATGTGATATGGGGTTTAGAGATCTAAGTAGAATGGTCCATATTTGAAATATTTATTCTTTAATTTACTGTAGTATATATTCATATTTTAGTATAAGTAATTTGTCTGGAAGCTGACATGGTAGTACACATAGTTTTTGGACAGGCAAAAAGTATGGGAGGCGGGCAAAAGTGGTTGCAGAATAGCAGCTGTTTGTAGATTCTCTGTTTCCTTGTTCCATTTTTTTTTTTCTTTTTTTTTTTTAAGGGGAAGGAGTTTGGGGTGTTGAGTGTTGCACATGTTTTGTTGAATAAAATCATAAATTATGTCTAGCACTCCATCAATTCTATTTAGGAGACGTTTGGACATGATTGAAACCCTGAGATGAAATTGTGTTTGGACGTGTAAATTGGATTTCTTAAGTTGTATTTTTTTATAGATATAAAAATCCCATAAGTTGTTAAAACTATCAAAACTTTCTCAATTCTTATACAATCTTACCAAATGAGCAAACCATAGTTCATAAAAAAATTAAGACACTACTAGAAGGCCTTTCTAAAAAATACAACATCAATTAATCAAACTTTAGTTCAATAAAAAGAAAATTTTAACATCATTAGTAATATAACTACTCTTTAATATAATCCACCCACATAAATAACGGTTGATAGAAGTTAATGAAGTTGGTAAATGATTGGTGGGAGTAATTGTTACTCTCTCCATTCCATAATAAGTGGGTTTTTAAGCTCATGCACAACTCTTCCTAATCAAGTTTTACTACTTTCTAGAAAAAGAAAATGTAGCTAATGAATCTTGACTATTTAAGTAAGGGTAATCTCGGAAGAATCTGCCCAAAATCTTCTTAAAATCCTAAAGCACCAACTTATGAATCTTTTTTTACAAAATATAAACTTATGGGTCAAGTTTTACATTTAAAATTTTTGAAATCAGGATTTAAAATCCCAAATCATGCCTTTTTAGATGATTTGAGATTTCATCTCATGAGATGAAATCGCATGTCCAAATGCTGATTTCATCTCATGACATGAAATTGCATGTCCAAACGCCTGCTTTGTATCATTTCAAACTCTTTTAACTTTTGAACTTATTATTTCACTTTGAATAGCATATTTTTACCAGTCACATTTTAAAGGCTATATACTTTTTATATGTATTCAGAAGTCTTTTAATATATTAAGATCTCAGTCAATTCTAGGTAATTTCTTCTCGTTTGTCCAAGTCGTAATGAATATAACTACTCGATAATTTATATTGACGGGAAGAGCAAGTAGCTGGCTGGATCACGGGAACCTAGTATCATTTACATATATGTATTAAAGTATTTACTAAATATTTATAAATATTCTATTATGAACTCAGTTATTATCGTATATAACTTGAAATTGTTATAAACCTCATAAACTTTAAATTCGAAATCCGCCTCAAGCAGTTCTATAGTTTGAAAATGATAGTGAACCCCTGGTTATAATATTGGGAGACAAAGACCTCATGGTACAGTTTGGTGGATTAATATGACCAAACTAACCAGCAAATCCCCAATTAATGTGTTTTTGCCCAAATTTCGTTTCTTCGATTTTACGGAACACTCGCTGTTTGCTTCCTTTTTTTTTTTTTTTTTTTTTTTTTTTTTTGAGAGAGAGAGAGAATAATAATTTTTGTTTATCAGTTATTAATCCCGTGAAATTTATTACAAATAATTTCTTTCTTTTTGGTTTTCTCCTTATCCAAGGGTAGTATGATCATTTTGATGCCTTGTAAGTAATAGGATTCCTTCATGGAAGATTTGAATATATGTGTAAATTTTAGGTTTGCATGTGACGAATGACAATGCTGCCAGAGTAGCTTTGCTGACAAAAATGTCGTGTGGTGAAAGTAATTAAGGAAGTGCTCCTGTCCTATCACTACTTTATGTAGTTGAAACTTGAAGCTAAAGAAATTGTCTCGAATTGGAAAACAAGGTGAAGGTAACATACGTAAGTAAATTATTGTCCTTTTTACTGGTTTATAGTAAAAGATGAGAATTTAATATAAGCCTCATGGTGAAATTCTGGTACATAACCATTGAACTCTAGGAATTGATCTGATTCTTCCCATCACGTCAGTTTTTAAGTCGATAGATCAGGTTAAATCGTGTTCGTTCTCTATCCGAGCACGAACAGGAACATGGAAACAATGAAAAATCAGATATATGTATGTGACGTAATGGCATATTCAAAGCGCATAATATCATAAGAGGATTTAGAGAGAAACGATCAACTCTAGACATTCTATCTCGATACAACATTTTTTCATCAGGCTTTCGACGATAGCAAAATATATTCCCGTTCCAGTCCTTCTCGATCGTAGGAGTCTGAGCTATTATTCAGTTCCAATGTGATTGATCATCTTCTCCAGTCAACTATTCATTGTCTTCTTTATAAGTTATTACCTCACCAATTAGCTAATCAGATTCGAGTCCGCCCAGACGAAATCCTCGTTTGATGTATTTATGCGGATATACTTGGCTTTCAAAAGCTACAAAGGTGAGACCAATGCATGATTCACTAAGCTTGATTAGCTATCTCCTTAATTTTTCTTTCCCAAGCTGGACTTGTCATCAAGAAAAAGAAGACGTGTGATGTGATAAATGGTTTTCTTCAACTTGAAATGTTCTTAAAAGGATACAAGCATTTAGGAGCAAAAAAATATTTATAGTATATGTCAAAGACAGAAGAAAAAATTGAGAGAAAAGGTAGCAGTATTTTGAATTTTTCATGATGAAGGGTCGCAGTTTATGACTTTGTTGGCAAAAATGCATAACATGGTTACCATGATGATTAGTAAATGGATAATATAATCATCTTAAGATAATGACTAATGCTCATTCATTACTTTTTTATTTGTCTTTTTATATTCAAAATCTCACTGTAAGCACATTGCTCGAGCCTCGAGGATAGTGAGTGTACAATTTTGGATTATTATCTACTGCATTCACGTTTCTAGTGCGATACTCTTGTGGGGTTTTTCTTTAAAAAAGATATATCTTTGTATCGCGATTACTACTTGATGAGATCTTTTTGTTTTCAAAATTCGAACATGAAATTTTGATTAGGAGTGAAAAAAATCTCACACATTTACCACACCCTGGGTAGCCTATACTGTAGTGGTTACTGGCCACTTAGAAATGTTTGAATCATATTCTAAACTTATTATAATATCCTTTCTAATTGAGCGGCTAGAGTTTAGTGATTTTTCTTTTATAATTTTTTATAGGAAAAAGGGTCAAAAATATTTCTCTACTTTAGAAAAAGTGCTAAAAATATCCTCTAAACTAATTTTGAATAAAAAACTACTCCTCCTGTTATTAAACTTTCAAACATACCCCTCTTTTAATAGAAATATCCAATCCCCCCAAATAACATTTTTTTTACCCGACCAATTATTAATCCGACACTATAAAATTAACCCCTAATCTACTAAACAATACCCAAACGTTCCTCGGGTGATATTAAGGTACTGAAAGCGACTTCAAAGCATTTTAAGAAGATAGATGAAATGTTTGACTGACAACAGTCTTCTGCGAAGTTCTACATAGCCATAGTTTTTATGCTACTGGATTCATTTTTGGTGGATGGGGAATGGGTGGGGGAGGAGGCAAGAGGATTTGGCTTGTTTCTTTGGATCTTTTGCAAATTTAGTGTTTGTAATAACTTAATTTCCACTGAAGAGTGCATTTGTTGCCAAAAAACAAGTGTTCTCTCTCCTGTAATTTGAAGTTTGTTTAAATAATGTAAAGCAAGTCTACTGTGATTGCTAGTAAAAAATGGAGCTTACTGGCTCTGCCCTGTAACAACAATATGATTTCTTCAATTCTAAGTAGTTCTTGTGCTACTACAATTTATTTATGATAAGTCAAAAAATGAATCTGGGTGAACTATCAATTTATCAACTTTCTCCACAATCTATTCTTCAATTAGTTCTTACGCCTCTTTCAATTTGGACACGACTGTAATAAGAATGGAACTCTATTGTATTCAAAGGTAAGTGGAGATAAACGTATCAATATGAAAGTTGAGAGTACAGATAATTGTTTGGAATAAAATATTGACACTAAAGACTTTTAATTCTTACTTAGCATTCATTATATTGGGAGTTGTTGATTGACGATTTTAGCAACCATAGTTCATATTTAACCCACTGGGATTCAGATTTTTAGCAACAGGGATGGGGAACGTTTGGCTATTGTTTGGTGGATTAGGGGTTAATATTTTATTGGGTAGGGTTAATAATGGGACGGGTCAAAAAAATGGTCATTTGGGGGGATTTGGATATTTCATTGATAAAAGGGTCTTCGTGTAAGGCTGAAAATACTAAACCGAAGGTTTTAATAACGGAAGAGATATTTCACGGGCCCAAAATAAGTTTTGGAGGATATTTTTAATTTCTTTTTTTCAAAAAGAGAGTGATATTTTTTATCCTTTTCCCTTTGTTTTATCCCTCCCGCACGAGCTCCCCTTTTTGCTCTATGACTCAAACCCACAAACTTTAAATTTGTAGAAATTGAGCGCGGACGAGTCTTACCATCCGAGCAACTTCGTTGGCCCTTCGAGTTTAGTGGTGGATTCTTTCTCTCGATTTTTTTTTCTTCCTTTTTAACATTTCTAATTAAAACCATAACCAAATTTACAATGAGACCACCATTAACCTAAAGTTGGTGCAATCAGATGATATCCCATAGACGATATTTTTACCAGTTTCGCAGGCGGTATCAGGTATTTGTATTAGGGTTCCGATTATTCCAAATTTGTGTCACGTAAAATTCATCAAAGGGGAAAGCGCATCCTATCATGATTTTTTTCATATCTAGGGCTTGAATTAACCCGAGGCTTCTTGTTAAGGGATAGAAATTCTATTCATTCCGCCACAACCCTTAGTGGTACTCCAACAGATTGATAATTAATCACTAGTACAAGACAATTTATGAAGCATATTTTAGCATTCGTCAAAACAACGAAAGAATCATTTTTCATTTAGAGACTTGTAAATAAATGAGGTTCACGTAAACCTTCCTTGTACATAAAATATCATGTTTAATTAATTTTTCTTGTTAAAAGTAAGAACCAACAAAAACAGATGACAAACGATCAATTAAATTGAAGCAGGTATAAATCAGGAAATAGACCCAATGACTTTGTAAATGAATAGTTTCAAACTTTTATTCCCTGCTTGCCTCGTGGGTAAACCTTCAAGGTCAAAAGTCAAAACTTGTCAAACTTGAAGTTCTGCTCCTTACAAATCAAAAATTTATAAGCCGGGTCAAAAATTTAAGATCATCCTCCTCCATGGTCATCCTTATAAATCAAACGATATAAAATGACATTTCGAAAACAAATACGTGCAGCTTGAAAAGGACATTGCAACTCAATTTGCCTATTAGATGGGGCAATGCGCGCAGGACCCAAGTTACGGCCCTATCTCACGTTAGACAACTCAATATACGTGATTTTTATTTTTTACACAATGGATTTAAATTATATAAAATGACAATGTAAAAAGAATTGTGGATTATCAGTACAATTTTACTTGTGTGGCATGCCACTTATCATGTTTTGCAGCTATCATACCATGTTGCCATAAAAAATTACATATAATTTATTTCAAGCAATATAATAGTGTATATCCGTGTATGCAGGTGCAGAGCAGAGGTGCGGGTAATCACTAAAATTTCGAAAATACATTAAGCCTATAATTTAAAAAGTGTAATGGATATGATGATAAGAACCTAAAGGAGGACCTCTATTGAAATATTGAATCCGCTCTTGTCCATGTGTATTAATTGAACTTATTATATAATATTGGCGGATCGAAGGTTGTTACTTGTTAGCACTCACTACTTAAAACTCATTCTTACTACTATTATGTTCAGTATCGCTATTGTATAGATGGCACAACGGGTTAGGAAGTAGGCTAGTTTCATGAACATTTTTAGAAAAAAATAAACAAAGATATGGAGATGCGGGGTATCGATCCCCGTACCTCTCGCATGCTAAGCGAGCGCTCTACCATCTGAGCTACATCCCCATGTGCTCACTGTTCAACACTTTACTTTATTATACAACGGAGGATAATTTCAACAAGAAGAAGTTCTGTGTAGCTGAGCTAAAATTGTTAGAAAGTGTTAGGAGAGCATTCACCTTATAACCTTTCTATTTGCCTTAAAAGCGCATCATGCTCATGTTCAACGTATACTATATATACATAAGGGAAGAAGTCAAGGAAATTCAACGTCTAATATATATATATATACATTAAAAGTGATTTTAACCTTATGTATATAACAGTACGGCAATCACTTACTTTCAGACCCCGCTTATACCAGTAGAAAAACCCAAAAACAGAGAAACAAAGATTCAAGGAGAGGTAAGGGGAACTTAAAGACAACTTGGCAAACTTCAAAAAATTAACAAGCAAAAAGTCTATAATCTCATCACTTTAGTTGTTGCAATTGAAGGAAAGAAGGTTTAACCAATTCACGAAGATACACGGAGTAAGAGGAAGCAATGGGAACGAAAGGAATATAATATATTAGTGCAATCGCCATGCAAGTATGATAAAATGGTGACTCTCAAAAGTATCCTTGGTCTTCAATGTACTCGCACTTATTATGTACTATGGCTAAAAAAAATTACTTAAAGGTCAGAATTGAAACCTCATCAGTTAAAATTATTCACGTAAATTTAATTTTTTTCCTTTCATGTTGTTGACTATAGCTGTAATTCGAATTGAAACCACAAATTTAAAAATCTTTCTTTGGTTTTTGAATACGTGCTCAATTAAACATCATAGCATAAATTGGACCAGATGAATAATTAACTTACAATGAGTCGTTATGACAAACCAATAAGTGTATCCGTGAGTTTTCCACATGAAAATTGAAACTATTTCAGGCTTCAAAAATAGATATTTTTACCCCTTATATCACTTTGACCAAACTTATAGCTAAAAAGAACCCATATTTTTAGATCTTATCCAATTTAGCACATTTTGTATATAATATGAAATATTTAGGAAAAAACAATAATTTCTCATTCTTGATTATGATGTCCATCTTTTGATGCTTAGAAATTGATTGAGAGTGCTATTCATGCTTCTCATCACGGATCTAAACATTGTTGGTTGAATTAAAGTGAAAAAAATTAAAAAATTCATTTTTTGGGGTTTTAAAAGCTTGAAAAACTTAAGAAATTTTGGTAAGACATTGAAGTTGTGATTAAAATTTGAAGTTATTTGATGAATATTTGACCCATTTCAGATCGAGTTTCGTAGTTGAAGTTAGTAGGTGACGAAATTCAATTTTTGTATAGCATTATTATTATTATTAATAATGTTATTATTTTCATATGATATCGCTATAGAAGTCCTCAAACACATTAAGGTTGAGGACTTCCGAGGGGTTAGATTCTTTCGCTATAAAGCTAGCTAAATGAGATTAACACACACCATTTTTAGGGTAAATATTTTCATGTTCTTAATTATACATGCACAGTATACTCCTTTTGAAACGGTTAACTATTATACTAAGGTCTCATTTGTTTGCACTTAGTCTAAATCTGAATGGACCTAAGGTCCCGTTATTTGCGTTCAATAAGTTTAATCATTATCTATTTCCAACACTCCGACACACAAAGGGACAAAATGTACCCTAAAGTTGAGATGTTTACGAAATTGGAGACGAGTTAAAGGACTCAGTTTTTATAGCAAAAGGCCATGGATTTTAGCTAGCCTTCACAGCGGTGGGATTCAGCTTTGGGATTACCGTATGGGAACTCTCATGGATCGATTTGACGAACACATTGGTTGGCGTTCATTTTCACTCTCTTTGTTTCTGGAACTTTCCTTTTCTTTTTTCTTTTAAGAATACATACTGTTGCATAGCTATAAAATATGTGCTATGGGATAAGGGGTATGGATCCGAACCCTCGTCGCAAAAAATTAATGGTTTATACATGGTTAAAATAATTTTTTATATATAGATAGTAGATGTTGAACCCCTTTGAGCTTCTTCGGGTGTTTATTCCTCCTTATTTTGAATTCCCTTATCGCAAATCCTGACTCCATCACTGATCACAAAGGTTAGTAGATAGTTGAGTGAGGTATTGCTTTTTGGCGGGGTAGGCCTGTGGTAGTCTGGAGCACCATGTCTGTTGTAGTTTTAGCATTATTCTTGCAGTTTTTTGCCTTTTGATTACTGTTACCATCCGTTGTAGCATTATTCTCATAGTTTGGTCCATCGTTACATCCTGCTCTCCCCAGACCCGTATGTCTTTGTGCATTTGCATAATGGAAATACTGTGTTAGCATGTTCTCAGTATATATTAATGCTCACAGGGAATGACTACACGATAAAGGTCTGGAATTATAAGCTGCAATGGTGCTTATTTACCCTGCTTGGTCATCTTGATTATATTCGCACTGTTCAATTTCATCATGAATCCCTGGATTATCAGTGCAAGTGATGATCAGACAATCAGGATATGGAACTGGCAGTCCCGCACTTGTATTTCTGTCTTGACTGGGCACAACCATTATGTGATGTCTGCCTTATTTCATCCCAAAGACTACTTGGTTGTCTCTGCATCTCTAGATCAGACCGTTCGGGTCTGGGATATGGGTGCCCTAAGGAAGAAAACTGTTACATCTTCTTACAGTCTAGATCTCTCTATCTATATGATCCAGCACCAGATAATAAAATAACCTACTGAAGAAAACTCAACCGTAGATGACATAATCTGATATTTTCGACACATAAAAATTCAGTGGTTTCAACTTTCAACTATAGAGAAAACAGTTCTAGGATTTGAGCTCTAAAGTTGCTCTGAAGAACCTTTCATGAAGAACCAATAACCACAAAAATTCATAGAAATTGAGCCATACTCCCTAGTTAAGTAATACACACAAATATTGCTCCACATTCATTGCATGTTGATAACAAGTTCTTTTGCACAAACACAGAGACATCAATCACCGTCTGAAGATTAAAGTCATACAAAGTTGTCCAAACCAAGACAAGAAATTCAATTGTCTTCCTTTTCAAAGTACACCAAATTTCAACAACACCACTCAAATTCTTTTGAACAAACAATGCTTTTACAAGGCTTTCATATGCTATTAGATCACAGCTAACTGTAGCAAATAAAACACAATGCTACTCCTATATACACCAAAACGAAAAAAGAAAAGAACATAACATAAAGAGAGTCGAGGAACAAAAACCTTTAGAACCAATTGATGTTACTATTACACAGAGGCATATAGCTCAGGAACAAAGGAAAACCATCTAAATCCACAGCTCCATTTATCAGGCAATGAAGGGCATTTTGGAAGCCAATGCCAAGTCCTTCTAGTAACCTTGTAATACAATATCTCAGGCCAAGAATAACAACAAACACAAATCAACCCTTTATGCCAAAAGCAATAAACATGCTCATAGTTATGATAACAAACAGATAAAAACTTCCTACATATCAATTCTGGCACATTCTCAACTTCCATCCAAATCTTGGAATTTTCATCCAATTCCCACAACTTCATGCTTCTTGAAATCCCATTACTTCCATTTCCACTAATCATGTACAATTTTTTATCTCCATCACTCACCAATCTAGCAAAAGTAAGCTCATTAGGTAGCTCAAAATTTGATCTTCGCCACTCCCCAGTATTAAGATCCATACATACTATAAAATAAGGCTCTGGGGTAATAAAATACAAATACCCTTTATAAAAAACACCTTCTTGATGATGATTTTCATTTAAAATCAGATCAAATCCTCCAAATTGACTCCAAGAATGAACCAAAGAATCATAGACAAAAACTTGGCTTGAAGATCCAACAGTAGATATCACAAACAACTTATATCCATTATTACTTAAAGAAATCAATGTGAGGGACTCAAAAGCAAAAGGCAAAGTTGGAAATTTAACAACCCTTGAAGTTCTTGCTAAAACATTTGTTATAATGAAAGAATTAGAACTTGGGCGAGTGAAACAAAGCAAACCATTAGAAGAAGATAAAAGAACAGATGAAGAAGATGGCAAAACAGGTGAAATACAAAGAGATAAATTTCTCCAGTTGTTGTGAACAGTGTCAAAAAGAGGGTACTGTCTTGGAAATTGTGGGTGTGAAAGTAAGAAAAATGAAGAAAAAGGTGATGAATTAGAAGATTTAGCGGAGTGTTTGGAAATAAAAGGAGGTGAAAAAAGAAGAGTCTTGAAATGCTTACAAGTTGATCTGAGTTTCAAGAAAGTCTTTAATGGAAGAAATGAAAGCAAATATTCCAACACATCTTCTGGTAATTTACTCCATATCTTTGGATCCATTTGTTTTGATAATACCATCTTCTTGTTTTCCATTATTTGGGTGCATAAATATTGATCAATATCAGTTGCAGCTCATCTTTATAAGTTGTATGTGTTCTGCTTATGTTTTTATGAAGAAGAAAACAAATGGACACTTTTAAGTTCTTGCGTTTGGTAAGCAACTAGATTTATTTTTGACAAATTCTTAACGTGATTTTCGAGGTGGAGAGACACATATGGACAATTAATTAAGTTTAAATGAGATTGATGCTGGTACTGCTCCCTCCGTCCATTTTTAGTTGTTCATGTTTTGACTTGATAGCTAATTTAAAAAATAATAAATTTATTATATCACTATTTAAATATAATAAGTTTAATATTTTGAAAGCTGCACCAGAAAGTCAGTATAATTAATAATAAGGATAAATTATTTTTTGATTTTTCAAAATAAATAAATAAAAATAAATATTTATTTTTAATATAGTAGATAAATAAAATTAGAAGGATGGGAGTATTGTTTAATTGAAAGGGAAAGTGGCCGTTGACTAGAAGATTGGAATTCCAAGTGTGAATAAGATGGCAAAGTTAGACCAATCCGAATTGGCCATATCTGCCATTTGTCTAATTTTGACAATCGAAATCTTATAATTTACTTCATTTATGTGATGAATATTGAATTGGAAAAGGGGCAAAATAGCAGTTGTTGCTGGGCATGTAGTTTGTGATTTTTCTTGCTGTACTAATTGGAAAAACGAAAATAGGTTTAGCTACTCATTCTATTCTAATTTAGATGACATTTTTCAAATTTTGAGAGTTAAATTTTTTAATTTTGACCGTAAATTTATAAATAAATTTTAAAATATTTATAAAATTTATATGTTTAGAAACTATGTAACAAATACTATAAGTCAAAATACTTAACAATTCAAAATATATTTAAAAGACATTTTAAAAAATGAATAAGGAAAAACTCGCTTGACTCTCGAAATTCAAGCGATGCCACATAAATTGAGACAGAGAAAGTATTTATTAGATTAAAAATGTTCCATATAATTTATAAAAGTATCTCAAGCTGTAGCAACCTTTATTCGAAGGTATAATTTTAACATCTTAACTATAACATGATTATTTAAGGACAAACTTCATACTATTAACGTTAGTAAAATGTTTTTTTCTTTCGTTTATTATATCGAAAATAATACTCCGTATCCAAGAATGGAAGAAAAATTGTTTTTAAAATCAGTAGATAATATAGTTTTATTTTTTTAACCTTTGAGATAGGAGTAAAAGAAAGGAAAGTGATAAGAGAGGACTGGGTTTGCTTGTTGCTTATTTCCTGGGACGGCAAGATTAACATTGCAACACACGTTATCTCAATTTGCTTATTTTAACAATTAGTGGCTTTGTGCTTTTCCTGCACCCAAAGAAATGAATAAACGAGAAGGATAAGTGCAAAAGAGACAAGAAACAAAAAGTCATTCTTCTCTAGTAAATTATTTATTTAATTCATCAAGTATCCGAAATTTATCGACTCAATTAATTCGAGTTCGCATCGTATTATTATCGTACATTATTGGTGATGTGACAACTTGTCTTCTTATATAATGTTGGGCAATTCTTCACTCATAAGCTAACTTTATATTTAAATTAGACACAAAATTTATAATTTTCTTATCATGGTATCACATACAGGTCATCCCAATTCTCTGTTTACACAATATTCAGCACTCAATTTACGAAAATATTTGGAGGGTCATCTTTGTTCATCCCTAGTAATTCATAAATGGTTTAATCTTTTCAAACCATTTCAGTTTTCAATTGAAGTGAAGATTATAGGTTAACATTTTTTTTAATAAAAGAACTTTCCATGCTTTAAAACTTACGAAACTTGAAGTTTTGTAAAAATAAGAAGAAGATGATGTGACGTGAATCTTGTTTTCTGTATTTCACATCAATGTTAGGACTAACTCATTTTATTTTGAATAGCCACACTCCCTCTATTAATTTCAGGCCAATTGGTTGGAAATTTGTGACAAGGTGTACAAGGCAAAGCTGGATGTAAAGATTATCAGGTGGATCAAACCAAATCACTACACTGTGAAGCTCAATACTAGTGGGTATTGTAAAGGCAATCCAAGAGAGGCTGCAGGTGGTGGGGTCTTAAGAGATATGAATGGCAATATGATGATGACTTTTCATTGTTATTTTGGGACTGCTAGCAACAACTATGTTGAATGTATGGCTCTCTTTAAATGTTTATAGTGGTGTACTGAGAATGGATATCATGATATACATGTGGAATCCCACTCCCTTCTTGTTATTAATATGGTGAATGCAAACTGAATCACTCAAACACAATTAAGGGATCATATTCAGAAGATCAGATAGTTTCCTCATCTGAGTAGCAGTCATGCACATCACTGTTTTATGGAGGCAAACTTTGTAGCAGATCAATTAGCCAATCTTGGGTACAATGATAGAATTAGAGGCGGATCTAGGATTTAAGTTTTAGGGGTTCAACATCTTAAATTTTTAGCACTAAACAATTATATTTCTAAAATTATGGGTTCATATCTACTATTTATTGTAATTTTAGTAAATTTTTACACATAAATTTATACCCCGCAACGAAAGTTTGGGGTTCAATTGAACCCCAAGTTATAGAGTTCCATCCGCCATTGGATAGAAACGACAGATTCTTCGCACAAGTCATCTCCTTACCTTTGAAGGTTAAAGCTTTAATGAAGAATGATGAAAGAGGATATGTCCATTTCAGGATGAGAACCAAAAAAAAGACACTACTACACTACAAATGATTAGCTCTGTACGCCTCCAAATGTTCTTGGTTTTCTTAGTTTTCCATCTGTCATATGCCAAATGTAAACAAAGGGAGGAATCTTTTCTTGTTAATTTCTACTTTCTCTTGGACTTATTTACTAGAATGAGTTCACTCATTTTGCATTGTATCCTGGAGGTAAAGGTTTATGTCCTCCTCTGTGTACCCTTTTGCTATATCAAATAAACGGGTAGGATCTAGCCAAACCCCCCATTATCATAGGTGTGTGTAGAACCTACATGAATGGATTAAAATAATTAAAAAAATATCATTGTACAGTCATTATTTATACAAAACAAAAGGAATAAAAGAATAACAAACTATGCCAGGTGTCTTTCTCTTATTTGGCGACTATTTAGCAGCCTAATAAATAAATATAAATTGTAAAATATATAGCTTCTGGAATATTTGTTGAGGCCCAAATTGTGAAGAAGTCATTATCCATGTTTTTGCGCAGATTGTCCTTCAAAGGCACTAGTCTTTAATTTCTGTCCCTAAAATTGTTGTTTTTTAATTTTTGGCCTTCGGCTAAAAATTCATGAGTTCCGGGTTTGAACTCCTGCTCAATCAAAAAAAATTTAAAAAAAAAATCGCAAGGCAGAGTTTTGGATTCAAACTCCTTGTGTCTGAAGGCAAACTCTGCGTTAAGGTAGAGTTTTGCCCGCCTTAAGGTAGAGTTTTGTAGGTAAATTCTACCTTGCGAATCCAAACTCTATTTTGAGATTTTTTCTTTTAATTTTTGACTGAGTGGGGGTTCGAACCCATAATCCATGTGTTTTTAGGACAAGGAAAAAAATTAAAGACCACCCCCGAAGACGGACAGTCGTGCAAATTGCCCGTCATTATCTGCGTTTGAAGCCCAAAAGTGAACGAAAAGAGAACAGCCCAAATAAAAGGCCCAAAACCTTCCGTAGATGCCAACCTTCTCTATTTTGGGCATATATGATATAGGGAAAAGTACACAAATGGCCGCTGGGCCATAAATAATCCCATGCGCTGGCCCATCTATTCCCAAACCCAAAAATTAGCCCATAAACTATTTCCATCCGGTAGCCAAAATCTGTAGCAAGCCTTTTGTGGCTACTAAAAGTCGCCACAAAGGATTTAAAAAGTTGCCACTAAAGGCTGGCCGATCCAACAATCCCATAACTTCCTTTTTTTAAAAAAAAAAATCAGACTTTAGTCGCCACTAAAGGGCTGCTACAGAAAAATCAGGCTTTTTAGTGGCAATTAAAAAAGTCACTACTAAAGATTAAATATTTCAAAACATGTATAATATGTGTATATTTAGTAAGAAATATCCCAAAAAACTCTGAGGCGATTTTTGTATATAATATGTATCGTTTGTGTATAAAAATATGTAACAATACCTATTTGTAATGTATAGAAACTGTATAAAATATGAATCACTAAGGTATGCATCATTTTTGTAAATATATGTATCATTTGTGTATATGATATAGTTTGTATCATTTTGTATATAATATGTATCATTTTTGTATAGAAAGTGTATATATAATTCCAAAGATATGTATATAAACTATATCAGTCTTGTATAGAAAGTCTATCATACGTATAAAAAATGTATCATAGAAACCGTATCATTGTGGTATATAATATGTATCACTATTGTATACGTTAAAAATAAATATCATATCATTATTGTATAATATGTGTATAATAAATGTATAATTAACATATAATTTATGTATAATAAATGTAAGATTAATTCCAGCATATGTATATAAAATGTATAATTCTTGTATATAAAGTGTATATATAATTCCAACATATGTATATATGCTGTAGCAGCCCTTTAGTGGCGACGTTTTTGTGGCGACTTAGTCGCCACAAAAAGTCTTTTATTTTTTTTAGGGAAAAGGGTCAAAAATACCCCTATACTTTGGAAAAAGGGCTAAAAATATCCTCCCAACTTATTTTGGGTCAAAAATACCCCTCTCATCCTTAAAGTTTTCAAATGTACCGTGTCTCGACCGAAATTATCTCCCAAAATAACCCAAAATTATTTTTTAAACTGCTCATCATTTAAACCCAACAAAATAATAACCCATAAGATCCCATTCCCCCACCCCCTAATTCCCTCAAACTTCAAATCTACATATTGGGGGAATAAGGAGATCTTATGGGTTATTATTTAGTTGAGTCGGGTTTAAATGATGGAGCTGGTTTAAAAACTGATTTCGATTTATTTTGGGGGATAATTTCCGTCAAGACAGGGGTATATTTGAAAACTTTAAGGATGGGAGGGGTATTTTTTACCTAAAATAAATTCGGAGGATATTTTTAGCCCTTTTTCCAAAGTAGAGGGGTATTTTTGACCCTTTTCCCTTTTTTTTTTTAAGCGGTCATTGGGCCGCCACAAATTTTTGGATTAATTTGGGCCGAATAGGATATTTTCTGGCATTAATTTGGGCCGACCGGAGACCTAGTGAGATTAATCCCAAACAGTGGTTAAATGTGGGATTAGTTTGGCTGAGTGGACACACAGTGTCCTTTTCCCTATGATATAACCCTTTTCTCTTATTTGGCGACTATTTAGCAGCCTAATAAATAAATATAAATTGTAAAATATATAGCTTCTGGAATATTTGTTGAGGCCCAAATTGTGAAGAAGTCATTATCCATGTTTTTGCGCAGATTGTCCTTCAAAGGCACTAGTCTTTAATTTCTGTCCCTAAAATTGTTGTTCTTTTTTTTTTGTCCTTTGGCTAAAAATTCATGAGTTCTGGGTTCGAACTCCTGATCAATCCAAAAAAAAAAAAAAAAAAATCGTAAGGCAAAGTTTTAGATTCAAACTCCTTATGTCTGAAGGCAAACTCTGCGTTAAGGTAGAGTTTTGTAGGTAAATTCTACCTTGCGAATCCAAACTCTATTTTGTGATTTTTTTTTAATTTTTGACTGAGTGGGAGTTCGAACTCGAAACCCATGTGTTTTTAGGTGAAGGGAAAAAATTAAAGACCACCCTCGAAGACGGACAGTCGTGCAAATTGCCCGTCATTATCTGCGTTTGAAGCCCAAAAGTGAACGAAAAGAGAACAGCCCAAATAAAAGGCCCAAAACCTTCTGTAGATGCCAACCTTCTCTATTTTGGGCATATATGATATAACCTTTTTTTATAGGAATTTTTACAGCCCATAACTACCTCTAAGACTTATTTATTAGTAATAACTACTTTTTTTTTAAAATTATATTTGGTAGCTTAATTATTTATCAAATTACCATCTATAACTTGTTTTTGTAACTACAGTATATTTCCCTAAAAATAAGTACCTCTCTCCTACTTACCCACAATCTTTTTTTTTTTCCAAATATTTTTCTCTCACCTATCAAATCTATTTTCTCTCTCACCCCTCTTTTTCTCTCCGTTCCATCTCCTAGTCTTTTAAATTGATTTTCCCTCACCTACCAAATTTATTTTCTCCCTCACCCCTCTTTCTCTCTCTGTTGGCGCACACAGAGATTATGGAAGTAGAATTCTCTTCACAAGCAGACTCCAAGACGTGGCTTCACAAGTTAATCGCGATGGCGTTCATCTCCTTCGATTCCTTTCAAAAGAAGAATGTTGGAAATTGCTCCAGTTGAAGATATTCCCAAAAGAAAGTTGTCCTTTGGAAGAACTAATTGAAATTGGATACATAATTGCGTTAAAAGTGTCAAGGCCTTCCTCTTTTTTGTTGTTCTAGTTCCGGACTTCTATCAAAGATAGAAAGATCTAGAGATTGTTGGGAAAAGTTTGAGGTAAATTTGAGTTCAAAACAAATTGATGGACATAGTAGATATGAGCTATCGAATTTACATCCACTCAAGTCATCCCACGCCTAACTAGTCCAATTGAAAGTCTTTATCTCCGATAACGTCCTTTTTGTAGCAATCTGAGACGACTCGCTTCTTTCCCATGAGAATACCATTGATGAGAGTTGTGGAGCTTCATGCCCACCAAGTGTTTGATAAAATATTTCAGTATATTTCAGTGTATTTCTGTGTATTAACAAACAATATATTTAATTTTCAGTATATTATTTCGCTGTATTTCAATGTATTTATCTTTTTTTGGTATAAATATAGTGAATGTTCCAAATATAGAGCCGATTTTTACTACACTTTGTTTTCACGACTTTTGTATTTCGCTGTATTTCAATATATTTCTGCATTTTGTATTTCTAATTTATGAAACAGTTTCTGGTATATTTCATTGTATTCCATTGTATATACGCATACTATAACTTTATATTTCTTAAACAATTAAACATATTTCATTATATTTCAATGTATATTTTTCAGTGATAAAAGTTGAGAGAGATTCGTAAGCTTTTATGGAAGAACAACCGTTATGCGTGATTTATGGCAAGGTTTAAATTAAATCCCATAATTTTTTTTTTATAAAACTGTTCCATAAATAGGACCTGATTTTACTCTTCAAAGGATTTGTGTGAAATATGGTTGATTTAATTTGACTTACTATTTAAAAAGGAAAAGAATATTATGTTAAAAAAATATAGCCTATTTTTTCTCTCATAATTTTTTTTAAAAAATATGTTCCAAAAATAGAGCCTAAATTTACTCTAACATGTTTTGTATTTCGTTGTATTTCACTATATTTCACTGTATTTCAAAAATGTGAGATACAACTGAAATACAGCCAAAAGCAGCTACGAATTGTAAATCTTCAACTTGTAGCTATAACTAGTTAGAAGCTATTAAAAGGTAGGTATTTGTGTAAGTTTTACTTTTTTATATGTTTATCAAACGAAACCTACTTGCCCAATTCCTTTTCTTCCTTGGAGGGGTTAGAAAGCACACCCAACTTGTGCAATAAATGGTGATGAAGAGGACCAGTCAAGGGCTTTGTGAATGAGTCTGCGAGTTGAGAAGAAGAAGGTGTGAACGAGATGGAGATTAAATGATCCAGAATGTGAGACTTCACGACGCGAATTTAAATTGATTCCACACCAATGCAGTTATCGAACACCGAGTGATAAAATAAAAAAATAAAATAAAAAAAGAACCGCTTATCCGTTACAAGTCGAGTGTAAGAGGATTCATATGTTTGGATTGATTTTTGGGAAAAGAACATAATAACTATACAATGGTTAAAAAAATTTGCACAATTGTAGCTGAGCTAATTAGTTTTCATATAGTAGCAATTAAATATTAACAGCTTCCAAAGAAAAATCCTAGAATTCAGGTGAACGAGAATAAATGCCAACTCTTCCTATTTTTTGGACATAATATTTATCTTCCATATGTGATAATATCATTCAATTGTTTTTGGTCCTTTCCATTTCTAACGTCCTTTTTTCATATTTTCCTTATTTCTTCTTTTGGTTCTCTTATTTGGAATTTAAATCTGGATATTAACATATTATTTATGTGTATATCTCTAATTACATGTATATATATATATATATGTATGTGTAATATTTTCCAATAAAAAAGGTCACAAAAATTAAATCAATATACATAGCATTTCGAAAAAAATATATATATTATACCAGGTATATATAATATTATACCTTATACCATTACAATCTATGTTAAACTATACTACGTATAAAGTATATCAGTGTGCCTCTAAAAATAAATTACCATGTATATATAATAATATACCTCGATAAAATTATAATATAATTAAATTATACCATGCATATTGTATACATTGGTAAATAGAATACTTCTAAAAAATTGTCAGTAAATAGTTTTAGTTGCATAGTAATTAAGAGAATAAAGGGAGTTTAACAAGAGAGAGACAAGATAATAAACATTAAGAGATATAGGTGAATCCCTAGTTTAGTGGGATATAAATTTTACAGTTATTTTCTAATTAACAATACCACTTTTTTAATTTGTCAAATAGGTAAAAAGCTGTTTTTTTGAAGAAATTTACGAGTGGTGCTAATTATGTTGTAACCCTTAGAAGCGTGACTAACCGCGTAAATTTCTCTTGATTTTTTCTGAGATATGGATAATGGCCCATCACTTTAAAGACAACTTCAAGTTCATCCAAATAGAACATCCATTTCATCAAATTCATCCCTAGTTCTTTTCTAACCCAAAACTTTTGCATTCAATTTGGGTATGTCCACTCTCATGATATTCGTGCTTTGTCACTTTCGATGAGATTTTTAAAAGATAACAGAAAGCAAACAATAGAATGCTCTTTTCTAATAGCAACTACCCTTTTATCGTCCTAAATTTTGGTCCCCTCAACGTTAAGTTGGTGATGGCTTATGGCGAAGGAGAAAACGAAAGTAACTATTGCCTCCATTGTAAGGGTGCATGACACACTAAAATATTTGATATTATTTCACTACGAATAGTTTTATCACAAAATATCATACACTTTAGGAAGTCAAATTCAAAATTTTAAATTTAGTGTGACATTTTCTTTGTTAAATTGCTTTTCAACCATTACTTCAACGTTTTTTTCCATGAGTATCAATATAAAGCACAAATCAACTAGACATCTTATAAATCATATGTTCAGTCCAATATATAACATCGATAAAATTGGTAGAAACTTGGAGGAAGCAATTCTCGAAGGTACATTCCTCGACTTGAGAAATTAGTGAATGAGTCATGGTTAGAGGTGACATTGTCGTTTGAACAATTGAACCTATAGCTAGCTAGTTAGATCTTTTCGAAATACTTTTAAGGCGCAACAGTTAGGGATAACACATTGTTTTGGTGGTCTGATATTTTGTTTAAAATAGTTTAATGTTCTCATGTCACATTTTAACTTTCTTTTTTTGCGACGCAACGGTGAGGCTATACCTTCAAACTCCAACAATGCCTCAAATTAATTATTATTATTATTTTAAAAAGGGACTACACTGGTTAATCCTATTAGTTATCTGTTCAACTGCATCTTAATGCATTGATTTAGAATTCAATCTTGAATACAACTCCTCATTATGAATACTAGGGAATACAGAACTATCAAATCTTCAGAGCAGTGAAGTCATTGAAATCCTTTCTTTTCCTTCTTTTTTTCTTTTAATTTCCTTAGCCATGAACAAATTTCTAAGGATTTTAAGCAATGTAACTCAATGTCTGCGACCAACAAGAGTGTCGTGGCACACTAAATATTGCTTCATCCTTAATCGGAGATCTCGGGTTTGAGCCCGGGGCATAGAGTCACCTTTGTTAAGGAGCGATTTACCCTATGAGACTTCCCCGAGCGAATCCATATTTAACCGGGCCCCAATACAAATACCAAATACCGGGTGAAAAACAAAAAAAAACTCCCAATATGTGTTTCTTATTCTTCTTCTCTTTTCCTATCTCTTACTTCCTACCGAACATCTTTGATCACTTCAAGGTGCAAGAGTAACAGAGTGAATGGTACATTATTTATATCTGTTATTCGCACCAGCCATGGAAAATGACCTTTAAGATATTTCTTCACTCGGTATTATGGACTACGTCAAGCTGAACACGCATAGTATGCGTAGTGTTTCGTACCAAAGTATTGCATAGAATTAGTAGTCACAAAATATATAACAATTGCATATGATTGCGACATAAATTTCTAAACTAACAATATTAACAAGGAAATTGAACAATCACTAAAGGAGTGTTTGGTATGAAGAAAAATATTTTCCACACAAATATTTTCCTGAAAATGAGTGATTTTCCTATATAGATTTTAGTGTTTGTAAGTAAATAAAAAATATTATTGTAAGATAATTTTATATAATTTAGACACATACAATAGGGGTGGAGGGGGATGAGGGGCGAAGGTGAGTTAAGGGCAGGGGGGTGAGGGTGCTGGGAAGGGATGAGTAGTGGGGTGGGTGTTGAGAAGGGGGAAACAATCAACACGGTATGCGTGGTGGAATATTACTTGTCAAACTTGTTTTCTCAACTTCTATTAGAGAAGTAATTTTTCTGATCTTTAAAAATTTTATTTTCCAACAAAATATGAAAAGTATTTTCCTCCATTTCAAACACACCCCAAAATGGAGAATGAAGCATGTAGGCGAGATAATCAAATCTTTTCGTCTATCTTATTTTATGGGTCGATCTAATGAGAGGTCGTTTTTCCATTACAGCGATAATATTAATTGAGTTGTTGGCACTAAAATAAAATATTAAACATCTATTCGTGTTTGGCACTACTACTCTCTTTTTTTCTTTTTCCGTTTTGGTGTTTTCCTTTCTCTTTTTAAATAATGGTACCGACTAAAAAGGACCAATTTAGAAAGAAATTAATATCTCCGTAAGCCTAAAAATTTAGTCCATAATTTCTTCACATGTGAACACATGAATAAGCCTCCGGTCTATCCACGTGGCAGTTTCTATAGAATGTGACGTGGTCCATATAATGGTACCACTTCAATCTTTGATTGAAGGCCCACAAATAACTCCCACTGGTCCCGTTGACTAAAACTAATACATTTCCTTGTTTGATTAAACACTTTAAGTAAAAATTTCCCTTTTTTTTTTGTTTTTTTTTTTTTTTTTTTTGTTTGTGAAGAAAACCAAATCACATCAGTAATTATATTAAATTGTAATGCTACTAACAACCTAAGGTCCCTCAAGAGAATTGTTTTCAGTTGAGATAATTCTAAGAATTTCAAGAGACTTTCTTTTGAATGAATAAATATAAGGAAAATAAATAATATTGTGAAGAAATTTGCTAATTGTTCATTATGCTCTGAAACCTTTTAAACTAGAAGTCTTATGAATATCTTTCGAATTTCAACGTTTACTACAATCAGAAAAAACTATGTTTGCAGAAAACTATGTTTTAAGTTATTACTAAAAGAAACAAAATCGGAAAGTTATGTAAATTGGATGACTACATTAAACCACATTCATTTATCATGATTGTGTGATTATTGAGGTGTGTGTATATATATATATATAGACACACACACGATTAAGTTTTAAAAAGGTTTGTAATTCTAATCTAGTGTAAAGACTGAGTGTAAGTGTTTGTTTTCCTTATGAGAGACAGAGACTGACTTTTTAATTACATTGCAATCAATTTTTTATATAGTGAGTCATTCCAAGTCCAATACTAATCCAAATAATTAGAAAGAAAAGTCTAGCTCATCTGTTTCCCGCCTCCCCCTAGCTCATTTAAGTTTATAATAAGGTAAAATAGAATCTTTTTCTTGAAGGTTAAATAGAATTAAAGAAGACAAAAATTAAAAGCCTAGTCTTAAAAAGAGTTTGTCAAACCATTCAGTAAGCTCAACAAATGTGCTAAATTTTCCTTTGGTGAGATGAGGCATATGGACTACCTTACACTTGCTAATATTTTTGGTACATGGAACTTGTTAATTGTCTCTGTCAGCCTTTTGAAATTTTTGTCTTTTTCTTATCTAAAAAAATTTACTCTTGATATTGTGATTCATTAGACCATTTGATTCCTAATGGTGTTCTTATGTTCCCCATTTTTTTTAGGGGAATAAAGCTAAGAGCTACTTTTCTTTTTTAATTAAAACAAAGACGAGGAGATAAAGTATTTGCTTTCATTTTGAATTATGTGTCTGCTACTGTTGTTGTATTTCATTTTCATTTTTTGTACCTCACTTGTATCAATTTTTTTGCATTATAAAATATATACTTAAAACCCGAAAAAATTGCAAACATCAAATCAAGCCGATAAAACCGACAAAATCGAAACAAGTAGAATTTGTACTATAATGGTTTGGTTTGTTTTGAATATTAAAAAAACTACCATAATTAGTCTGATTTGGTTTGAACCAAAAATCGAATCAGCCATGAAACACCAATATTCTTTAATTAATTATCATCCAATTATCTCATAGTTTAGACTTTGATAAAGTCAATAATAATTTTATCGCTCTCTCTCGTCTACCGTAACACGCTTGTCCCAACAGTTCATGTAAGAGCTAGTCGCATTTGAGTGGCCAAGCGGAAAAGGAGAAAAACTAGTATTGGGCTAATTTTCTAGTTAAATTCATGTTTATACAAATAACATTAATCTTATCATAATTAAGTGATAAATGGGAAAACTACGTATATATACATGTTAAGGAGAAATATTTACGAAACGTAACGACAGTTTTCCTTATTTACAAAACATAACGATATATTACGAAACATGACGGATTTTCATATATTTTTCGTTTTTTTATTTTTTTTCCAGAAAATATATATATTTTTTATAAAAAAATATTTTTTTTTAAAAAAAATATTTTTATTTTTTAAAAAATAATTTTTATATAAATTTTTTAAAATTTTTAAAATTTTTTTTTTGGCTCAAAGGCTTAAAAAATTACCTCAAATTTCTGTGTATGAAAGTTGTATGAAATATGTATGTGTGAGCGAAATTTTTAATATAATTTTCATATACAAAATTTTGAGCGAAAACTTTAAGCCTTGAATATTGTATGAAAATTGTTACAATGTTATTGTAGTTGTATTAATTTTCCAGAAACCTAATATGAACTTTATATACAAAAAATGTGAATGAAATTCTAAGTCTTGAGGGAGATATACACATTTCATACTATTCTCATGCATAAAATTTTGAGCGTAATGTTTAAGCCTTGATCAAGGTATACACATTTCATACGTTCTTCATACATAAAATTTGAAATAACTTTTTAAGCCTTGAGCAAGATATACACATTTCATACACAAAAATTTGAGCGATTATTTTAAGTCTTGAATATTGTATCAAAGTTGTATACAATGTTATTGTAGTTGTATTAATTTTACATAACATGAACTTTATACACGGAAATGTGAGCGAAATTTTAAGACATGAGCAAGATACAAATTTCATATTGTTTTCATACATACAATTTTGAGCGAATTTTTTAATCCTTGAACGAGATATACATATTTCATACATTTTTCATACCGTTTCCATACACTAAATTTTGAGCAAACTTTTTAAGTCTTGAGCGAGATATACACATTTCATATGACTTTCATACATAAGTTTTTGAGCAAAAAAAAAAATTTTAAAAAAAAAATTTAAAAAAAAATTTTTTTTTTAAAAATGATTTTTAAAAAAAATAAAAAATAATTTTTAAAAATATATTTAAAAAAAAATAATTTAAAAAATATAAAGCACATTTTGTATAGGATTTGTATTGTTATGTTTTGTAAATATAAAACTATCGTCACGTTTCGTAAATATTTCTCCTTAAGATGTATATATATGTCAAAGACCCTAAAATTAATATCGCCGTTAAATATTAGAGATGTGTATAAAAGACATATGTTATCATTAGTTTAAACATCAAAATCCTCGCTTTCACGAGCGGGAGATAAGCTTTTTAGAAAATGGAATTTATAAAAAGATTAGCAAAATTATCAGGAATAAAATAGATTAAATTTGATTTTCGTTGTGCTCCCTCTCGTTTTACTTCTTTGATAAACACAGCGGCTCAATGAAATTGGTGGCCTAACGCCAAACATAAATAAAAAGTCACAAATATATTAACTAAAACGTGCATCTCGTCTGCAATTATTTCAGCATTAAATAGAAGATAACACACATTTGCATATTGAAATTTTAATTATATGACGGTGAAAAAGGATATAATGATGTACTAATTTTCCTTATTTATTGGATGTTCTTTTCTATATAAACACAGTCGTAAAGACCAGCAAACTAGAAAAGAGATAAAGATAAACAAAGAAAAAAGAAAAGTGACTTATGAGGCAAGAAACAATTGTTCTAGTTGTTGTAGTTGGCCCTGTCCACACCCCCCCACCCCCCCTTCCTAAAAAAATGTAGTTTTTATTTGACCATTTATATGATTGATTTCAGGTTGATTATGAGGTTTTACTTTCGATCAAGAAAATCAAGAAAAATTATGTCCCAATTTATTGATGGTGAGAGGAAATAGTTTGATGCCTTGATTTCGCTACAGGGTATAAAAGCACAGCTACAAAATGGCTCAAGGTATTTGATCAATATGAGACAAATTTTGTAATAAAATATGAGGCAAAACCTAAAGCCAAAGTTTAATAAAAGTTACACATATATTAACTAAAACATGCATCACGCGTGCATCCTGCTTCAATTAATCAATTTTTTTTTTAGAAACCACATATGTATTGTTAAAATATGTGTGTGAGGTATATAACAAAATTATTTTTCTTAATGTTTTCTTATTTTTTCTTGAAACATTAAGAATAATCCACTTATTTTTTCTTGAGAGAGAGTGGGAGAGAGAATCCATTTAATTTTTCTTGAAACATTGTTAATCTTAGGTTATTTTGTCAATTTTTTTTTTGAAAAAAAACTTTTCTCCCATTTGCAACCATTACAAGAATTGTTAACATTATTCCATGAGCAATATAGACTTTTAAAAAAGAATAAATTATTTTCACACGGATCGCGTGGTTCAAATCTATTTTGATTTTTTTTAATTAAAAAATTATAACCTTTACTTAAAATACTCAATTTATTTGAAAGAAAAATAATTCATAAATTTACTATTAACGAAAGACGGGGCCCCTAAATTTTGAGGCCTAAAGCCCTTGTCTTATTTGTCTTACCCAAGAGCAGATAGTATCAATAAATAGTTGCACACACTTATCTTTCGAATAGGGTCATGCACGATCAAGTATTTATTCAAGGGAATTTTACATAAATGACTACACTTTGGGGGTTTAAATTTTGCCATAGCTGTAGTTTCAATATTTACATTTCGTAGCTGATTCTTTGTTGTATTCGAAAAATGGCTCGCTGTATTCATAAAACGGCCTAACAGTATTCATGAATACAGCGAATAAAAAAATTTCAAAAATTCTTTTCACTGTATAAGTCATATGTATTCAACTCAACTGTATTCATGTCAAATGTATTCATCTATAGCTACTTTTACATTGTATTTAAAACCGATTGTATACAAAAAAAAAAAATCCTTCAAAATACACCCCAAAATACAGAATTTTGCACTAAAAAAATTAATGAATACACTAAAAAAACTGAATACAAAGAATTAAATTTCACTATATTCATTTGTATACACTTCAAAATTCACTGTATTCAACAACAACTAACGAATACACTCAACAACAACTAATGAATACACTCAAAGCGAATACAAAAAATAAAATTCAACAGATCTGGAGAAGATGATGACGGAAGAAAGAAGGGGAAGGAGCAGTACCGATGGTGGTGATAGATCTGGAGGAAAAATGAGGTGGTGTGTCTTAATTCGACCCTTTTTAATTGATACATAATGGCTCATTTTGCTCTTCTCCATGTTCTGGTAAGCTTCCCCAACTTCTGTTTCTTTTTCCTCCATCCTTATTTCTTGAGATCGATGTTCTGTAAGCTTCCCCAACTTCTGTTTCTTTTTCCTCCATCCTTATTTCTTGAGATCGATAAGAAGGGGAAGGAGCTGAGGATGGTGGTGACGTCGGCCATGGTGGTGGAGGTAAGGAGAGAGAAAATGGAAGAGAGAGCAGAAGGGACGTTAGAGAGAGAGAGAGAGAGAGAGAGAGAGAGAGTTGTAGACGTTAGAGAGAGGAGGAAGAGGAGAGAGTTCTGTATTTTTACCTTAATAGCTAATAAGTGTCATTAACATACAACTTTTAGCTATGGAATGTAATTATTTTAAACTATAGCTACTATATATAAATATGTAATAGAGTTAGTTATGCTATGTAGAATTCCCTTTATTCAATTAAAGGATATCTACAGCCCATAACTACCTCTAAGACTTATTTATTAGTAATAGCTATTTTTTTAAAAAATTATTTTTGGTAGCTTAATTATTTACCAAATTATTATCTATAACTTGTTTTTTTGAATCGCTAGGTATTTCCCAAAAATAAGTACTCTCTCCCACTTACCCACAATCTCTTTTTTTTCCAAATGTTTTTCTCTCACATCTTCAATTCACAACCGTATTTCACTCCCATTATTCTTCACCATAATTAGCACGATTTCTTCTTCTTCCTTATCAGTTACCCAATCTCTACAGGTAACTAATTTTCGTTATGTTATTTGTTGTATTTCTCTTCAATTGTTCATAAATTTCATCGTTTTTACCTTCACTTTTCATTCAATTCTTTTTATATATTTTCAACCATTGTTAGAGTATCTTCAACAAGCTCTAACTCTCGATTTTAATGGCGGATATTAATCCTCCAAGCAAAAATACACCAATGGCAACAAGAAAAGTAGTGGAGGATCTCTAGCCAATGGCCGAAGCTTAGCCATAACAATTTGTTTGCTAAATCTCCATGGATAGGCCAAAATAAGAGGAAAATCCTTCTTATGTTTGCTAATCATGTGGTGTTATTTATCTTATGAGTGATGAAGAATAGTATTGATTATAACAATATGATATTGTAGCATTGGCCACCAAGTGTTTGATAAAATGTTTTAGTATATTTTAGTATATTTCAGTGTATTTACGTATCAACAAACAGTATATCTAATTTTTCAATATATTTCAGTATATTATTTCGCTGTATTTATCTTTTTTTTGGTGTAGATTCTATTTTTACTCTACTTTTTTTTCACGATTTTTGTATTTTGCTGTATTTCAATGTATTTCTGCATTTTGTATTTCTAATTTATGAAATAGTTTCTGATATATTTCATTGTATTCCATTGTATATACGCATACTACAACTTTATATTTCTTAAAAAATCAACCATATTTCATTGTATTCCAGCGTATATTTTTCTATATTTGGAAGTTTTCAGATCTTTAGTGGTTTTTGAATTCAAAAAATTTTGATTGTGATAATAGTTGAAAGAGATTCATGAGCTGTTATGAAATGCGTGAAATATGGTTGATTTAATTTAACTTACCATTTAAAAAGAAAAAGAAGAATCTGTTCCAAAATATAACCTATTTTTACTCAACATGATTTTGTATTTTCGTGTATTTCACTGTATTTCAAAAAATCTGTTCCATAAATAGCTCCTGATTTCAATCGGAGCGTGTTCTGTTCATGGCTGTATTTTCTATATTTCAAAAAAAAAATACACGCGTTTTTAAAGAAAAGTAGCTACGCTTGGTAATTTTGCATTTTATAGTTATATCTAGTTAAAAGCGAATAAAAAGTAGCTATTTATGTAAGTTTCACATCTTTTTATGTACATGCTCATTACTAAACTATATACATATTTTCATCTAAATTTATAATTTTAACTATAGCAAATTAGTATAATTTGAAGTAAAATATGCTGTTAATTAAGTTTTTACTAGTTCTTTCATCGAGACTCCTGAGTTGTTAGACAATTATTAGTCAATTATAACCATTTTCGACTGGTAGCCGTGACATAACCCTTACAAGTTACAATCAAATAGTGTTGCAAAAAAAGAGCGACCGACAAGGAAACGGAGTGTTGGTTGATGGAAGATCCTTCAACTACTTCGTAATCATAAATTAGGTACCTCTTTTTTTCAAAAGAAAATTTTATCATCATAATTCCATGCCACGTATGCATGAAAAGCACTAAATCATAATTTAATAAAAAGGTTCAGGAAAAATATTAATAAAGAATAACAAATTAGCTCTCCTTTAATTATTTGCTCCGTTATCAAACTCTTAGGTCCTCCTGAACTCAATTCAATGTGAGCATTAGGCATAAACACAAGGAATAATATCAAGAAACCTGTCTGATAATATCAGCTGACCAATATTTATTTCCTGTTTTATACCCATATTTCACTCAACGCGCTGTTTTAAAATGGATATTTGGTACATGGAATGAGACAAGGACTTGGAATGTGTAACGCAGTGAAAGTTTAAAAAAAAAAAAAAAAAAAAAAAAAGAAAGAAAGTATCTTATGTTAGAACTAGCCAATTATTTAGTTCTAGTATCTAAAAAATGGAATGAGATAACTGTAGTATTGTGTAGTACGGATTTCATTTAGTATGTGCTTATAGTAACGGAGCAAGACAATCAAATTTCCACAAATCAAAATTTTATCTAATCGTGCAAAATTTATTGACTACGTGTTTGTAGTTTGTACCATGCGTGTTTTATCTCTAGGAATAGTACATTATTTGAAAAGAAATATGAACATCAATTTTGCCCATTGACCTTTAAAGATGTTAAAATAATTTCATCAAAATGAAAGTTAAAGATGTTAAATGAGTGAAATGCAAGTATTGCTTTTATATATTAGAAATATATTTATTTTAGATTTTATTATTATACAGCAAAATAGTGTAACACTAATTATATCCTTAATTAAAATATTTACTTTTATATTTTGAGTTAAGCCCGGGCCTCATGAAACTAGTAAGCTTATAGTAACGGAGCAAGACAATCAAATTTCCACAAATCAAAATTTTATCTAATCATGCAAAATTTATTGACTACGTGTTTATAGTTTGTACCATGCGTGTTTTATCTCCAGGAATAGTACATTATTTGAAAAGAAATATGAACATCAATTTTGCCCGTTGACATGTAATAAGACATAATCAGATTAATAGTTTATTTAGTCAAACTATCAAAATCCACCTATTGTGAAAAAATGTTCTTAGAAAAATTATTTTTGGAGAATAAGCGATTTCTGTTTGGCTAATTAATTTGAAAGTCTTTGATAATAATAGAGTGGTACTCTATAATTGGCTAATGTTTTAAAAATGCTTCTCAAAGAACGTTATTTTTTTTCGCTTCTGAAAAATTGTTTCTACTACTATTGAGAAGTACTTATTTTCCTACCTAACACCACACCTCAACTTTATAAAGTAAGCACTTTTGACTTCACAAAACCTTAATCAAACAAGTTATAAATTTCAATATTTATGAGAGTTAATATCAAATTAGTAAAAACAAATGATAATGATAAGGAGATAATATGTCAATGGTCATTCAACTAAGAGTAATTCTCTCATTAATTAAGTCATTTTTCTTTATTTTATAACCTAAAAATCACTCAATCATTAATATTTTACCTACAAAATTACCCAATCAATTTTAAAAAATAAAATATATATCAATTTAACTATTTTATTGACCCCGCCCGCTAATTTCTTTGAATTGTGTTTGTGTAATCTTTTAGTGGTAGGTATCAAAATTATCATTATAATCAGAGTCAATTTATCCAGAGAGATCGGATAAAATAATCATTATATCTGTGTTTATTAGGGAAAACCGAGAAAGATTGAAGAAAAGACCAGACTCGACATAACTGTGTTTATTAGGAAAACCGAGAAAGGTTGAAGGGAAAAAAGAAAAAAAAAAGCTACAACAAATGGGGCACCTTGTAGGCACGCGTTTAAAGAAACCTTCACACGTGCTAAGAGACTGGGATTCAGTACGGTCAACCACGTGTCTGCTCTTCCTCCTACACCCTAATCCTCGCCTATTATATCCTCTTCCTACTTCCATTGACAAAACCATAACCTTCTCTCTTTAACCCTTAACACCCACCAAAACAAAACGTTGACGTTTTAACCCTCTCATTTTCCCACTATATAACCCCAATACTCACCGGCGATGGAAACTGATGTTCAATCGAATTTCACTTACATGGGAAGAACCTTCACAAATCTCAGTATCAATGGAAGTTCTTCCTCTGCTTTTAGCGATTGTAACAGTGATAGATCCGGTGAGTTCCCTACCGCTTCTTCACAGAGCCGGCGGTTGTTTTTGGCTTGTGCTTCTGAGAATTCCGATGAATTGATACATCAACTCGTATCGGGTCTCGATTCTGATTCAATCGATGAGGCAAAACAAGCAGCAATAGAGATTAGACTCCTCGCTAAGAACAAACCTGAAAATCGCATCAAAATTGCTCGAGCCGGTGCAATTAAACCGTTGATTTCGCTTATTTCCTCAACCGATCTTCAACTTCAGGAAAACGGAGTTACGGCGATACTCAATCTCTCTCTTTGCGATGAAAATAAGGAATTAATCGCAGCATCAGGAGCAATAAAACCGCTAGTTCGAGCACTTAAAATAGGAACATCAACAGCTAAAGAAAACGCAGCTTGCGCTCTTTTACGTCTATCGCAAGTTGAGGAAAACAAAATCGCAATCGGACGGTCAGGAGCGATTCCTCCATTAGTGAACCTTCTAGAAACAGGAAACTTCCGCGGAAAGAAGGACGCATCAACAGCGTTATACTCACTATGTTCCGTTAAAGAGAACAAAGTAAGAGCAGTACAAGCAGGTGTGATGAAGCCTTTAGTTGAACTAATGGCGGATTTCAGTTCAAACATGGTTGATAAATCAGCGTTCGTTGTGAGCGAATTGATATCGACAAAAGAAGCAAGAGCGGCACTCGTTGATGAAGGTGGAATTCCAGTGTTAGTTGAGATTGTTGAAGTGGGGACACAACGGCAAAAGGAAATTGCAGTTGCGATATTGTTACAGTTATGTGAAGATAGTGTGGTGTACCGTACTATGGTGGCTCGCGAAGGAGCCATTCCTCCCCTTGTTGCTTTGTCACAATCTGGAACTAATCGCGCCAAACGAAAGGTAAAAATAATATTTTATATTGAAATAATGAGAAAAGAGTGTGTTTTTTATTTCGTAGATTCGAGTATATCAAAAACGAATATCGAAAATTCAAACCTATCTTTAGCTAGCCTGATATTAAGATATTGTTAAATCGATTGCACTTAAAAGTTAACATTGCCATTAAATATTAATTAAAAAAATTGTATTGCTTTTTACACACCCCTTGGAAAAAAATTTAGGTAGAGATTTTGACTATTTCACCATTGTTTATGTCTTAACGTATAATATTTTTTTATTAATTATTTACTTTATTTATGCATTATCTTCTCGTAATTGGGGTGTTTGTGGTCGTCAAGAGTAATAACCGGGTAGAATGGCAAAAAAAGTTAATTTTATGTTGAACATCTGAAATAACAAAGGAGGAGGAAGTATTCCTCCGGTCTACTTTACTTATCGTCCTTTCTAAAAATTGATGGTCCAAAATAGTTGTCCTTTTAAAAAATTAAGATATAATCAACCACTACTTTTCACTTTTGTGGTTACTTAATAAATGTGGAGAGAGATTAACGTGGTAAAAAAAAAAAAAAAGAGTAGTATTTTTTGTGATCATAGAATAATTAAGGATATTTAGTCAAATAACCTTTTTCGATTTTTTTTTTAGGAGCGTGAAAAGAGAAAAACATAAAGTGGACCGGCTAGGGCTAGTAGTTAATTAGTTAAACCTAAACTATTCAAGTAAGCTTAGCACTAAAAGAATATTGGTGCTCGCGAATTGAACATTGGTCATATCTTTACTGTTAGGTAGATGAAGTAATCCTTTCTGAACAATGAGTGTGCCCATTTGGCTATATCTTTTTAAAGAACAAAATTTTGGTTAAGTTTCGTTCATTTAGATGCTCTTTCTAAATATTCTTAGTTTGACTAGTACTACCTAAAGTTGGAAGTTATTGTCCTATTTAAGGCATTATCAGGACTTGGCCCTCTATTGGCCACACGTTTAGTGACCAAATTAAGACGGATTCATATAACTTCTAACTTTTTCTCGCACATTATAGTTGTTTAAAATAAAATTTAAGGCTGACTCTTTCTTTTTATCCCAGAAGTACACCCTTCTACCTGTTACCTAATGATTAAGAAAGGGAAAAAGAGAAGACAAACCATAAATAAAAGAATTAAATATACAATTATTTTAGAGATGAAGTAAGCGGTATAGGTAAGCGTATAAATAATTTGATAAAGCATGTTGTAATTAGATTAACGTAATTATTTGATTAATTAAAGTATACTTGTATAATGAGTGTCTTTGATTAAAAAAAAATTGTATTAATGAGTGTCTTGCTTTTTTGTCGTGTTGTGTTGTTGATCGTTTGATCAACGGTTGATATTTTTCCTTATATTTATTTAAATTTTTGATTAATATACAGGCGGAGACACTGATTGATCTTCTAAGGCAACCAAGATCCGGTAACGCCGCTGCAACAGCGATAGCAAGAACATCCGGTGTGCCAGTATGAAATGTTGTCTACTTGTTCCTTTTTTATTTGTTTCCTTGTTTGTATAATACCAGTCCAACAAAGCGCAAATTATGGACAATATAGAAAAAAGATAATTTAAAAAAAAAAAAAAAAGAGAGAGAACTGGGAAAATGTAAATTGCTTCTGTGATTAGTTGTAGTAAAAAGCTTTGTAAATTTGGCGGGTTTTGATTTTGGTGGCCACGGCTTGTGTTTCTTTTTTCCTTTCTTGAAATTGTGATATGAGTTTCTATTTTTTATTTGGTTGGTTTATACTTTACCTTTTACTTGTATAAAGGGGTATACACGGATCGGATTGGTTCGGATTTTTTAATTACCAAACTAAATCAATTGCATTAGGTGTTAAAATCTATAAACCAAATCAAACTAACAAAAATTGGGTTTCAATTTCGGGTTTTTTCGATTTTTTTGGATTGCTTGGGTTTTTTCCGGTAAAGTCAACATATCCTTAAATATTTTTTTAGTCCTAGTAAGATACGACTATCTAATTAAGATATTTTTTTTATGAAAATAATACAATGTGAGATAAGAGATGATATTGTACTAAAATATTCAATTAAAAAAAGAGTAATAAAATTGCATAAAATAAAATTATTATAATCTAAAAGTATCAAGTCATGATATAATAAATACTGTTAATTTATAAGGCATATAGAAAATGATCATAATTTAAAAGTACTAAGTATGACTTAAAATAAATACAGCAAATATATATTAATTACATAGACGAAATATTAAAAAAAAAATTAAGTTATGTATTTTCACTGTATAAAATTGAAAGATAGATATTCAACATCATTGTCATTTTTTGTGTTAAAATTGATTTTTATTTTTTTGTTACCATTAGTACTGATTGATTTTTGTTGAGTTTTATTTGAGTTACTAATATTTATGAGCTATAAATTTATTGGACCATTCAAAATTTTAATTTTAAGCTTGAAATAATATGTTAAAAGCTAAAAAACTATAAAAAGGTTTAAGATATATTTATAATTACATTATAAATTTAAAATTTTACACATGTAATATCGGATTGATTTGATTCGATTTGATTTTTTTTTAGCTAAAATCAAATTAAATTAATAGTGGTCGAATTTTCCTTTTTAAAATCAAATCAAACTAAATTAAATCACTAATCAATTTTTTTCTCGATTTGATTTGAATTATCGATTTGATTTGATGCGATTTATCGATTTATTTTGTACACCCTACTTGTATCTGGATAGTTCCTTTCCTTTCATTTAGATAAGCGATTATGATTTGGCGTGTTCTTGAAGGCCTGTTACGTGAAAAGCATAAGGAAACCTTTGTCACACGAATCCTTTATATATAATGGCAAATAAACAAGGCGTCTGGAAGAATCTCTTTGGTTTTCTTTGTTCACAATTTATCCATTACAATACCATGAGCCCCACGAATTACGTCAATTGACAAGTTCACATTTGAGGCCTATGTCTAAATTAAACCCAATGACATGTCTACACAAGTACCTTTATCCATCATTAAATGAAATTTTATCTATTAACAATCAAAAAGATATATATATAACCATGTTATTTAAACGAGAGCTGATCATTTAATTGGAATTAGTATATTATACCGAATGGATAAATAGCTATTATATGATTAATAATATAATTTCAGTTCTTTTAAATTTGACCCCTTATAATATGTCATGATATTTATATTATTATATAACTACATATATATATTATTATATCATAACATTAACATAATTATAAGACTTTTAAAACTAATAAATTATACGGTAACTTTTAACAATTTGTTATTTCACTCAGAGGATAATCAAGTGTGTGTCTACTGCAACATTTGCGTGGCGAATTTCCCAAGAAACTTACATTTATGCAAGTCTTCTCATCACATGGGTGTGTTACATTACTGTATCATTGGTTCGACATAGATTGAAAATTATAGAAACATATCTGTATGTTGAACGAAGCTTGTGCGTATCTGTATTTTAGTGTGTTCTCGATTCGAAATGACTCTTCATTGGGCCCTCTATTAACATATCTTCGTTGGACATGTGAACAGATCAAGCTTGAATCAATTGAATCTCTGCTTTCTTTTTTTTAGTTTAAATCTTGGAACATTTGCAATCTCTTATCATCTTCGTAGCTATACTAAATAAAGGACAGCGGTTTGTGGATCCTTGCACCCCTTGATAAAACATTATAATTGTTCATAGTGTTTGCAAAAATTGGAAATATGACAAGCTTATAAAAGTTGAGTAGCTGGCCAGGTTTTCATAAATTGCTTATTTTAAAAAGTGTTTGTTATGAGACGTGATTTTTGATACTTTTGAAAAATAGCAGTTTATGTTTGGCTAACCATTTTGAAAAATACTTTGTCAAATTTACCAATGTTCCAAAGGTACTTATGGAACAAAAATTACTTTTTTAGCTTCTGAAAATAGTTTCTATTACTACTCAAAACACTTTTTTTTTCCTGAATAATTGGTCAAACACCTCAATTTTCTAAAATAAATACTTTTGGCTTCTCAAAAACGTAGTCAAACATGCTTGAAATGTACACTAAATCTCATGATACTCTTTAAATTTCTTAAACTTCTCATATGCCTACATGCCGTAGTTTAAGCTATTTCGTAAAAGTCAAATATTATAGTGAAAGAGTTGAAGGAAGTGCAACATATCTAAGGCTGTAATTATGGCATAACATGGTCAAGTTTCAAATGACGTATTACCTATTTAAATTGAAATACACAATTGCGGTGAAAGCGGCTTGATTTGAACTGGGGTCTAGGAGTAATAGATTACCACAAATATGTACTATTTTTTGACGCTATTGACAATAAGCAAAATCCAACAAAACTGGGGGTCCCATTTGAAAATTCTTAAATTATGTATCAGTTTAGGAGTATTACACTGTCGTTTAGTGAGAAATCAATATATTTACACTACCGTTTCGTAAGAAATCGATGTCTTACACTGTCGTTCTCGTTCCTTCTATGAATTCTTTAAAATTTCTTGTATCCTTTTTCGTGAATTAGCATTTCGAAGTCCTTTAAATGGGTACAAGATTAATCTTCTTGATATATAGCAATGCATCCAAAGAAATACAACAAGTGTTAATTCTTGGGGCAGAGCTGCTAGTGCTTCGGTTACAGGTTCATGAGCCGAATACAGTAATTTTGATCCGAACCTTAATTGTTTATTATATGTATAAATTATTAATTTTAAACCCAATAATTCCTTTGTTAAAAATAGAATTTCGAATCATAAGCTTCAAATTCTGTCTCCATTTCTGAACGCCGCAACTGGCTCACAAGCAAGGCAAATAGATCCATTACCAACCAGCCACTAGCTTTGGACTGAAAACCCTTGAAGGACTAATTTCTTATCTCCTCACCTTTTTCGGTTGAGTTTTCTTTTATTAGGTGAGACTGATAGAAATAAAGAGCGAGGTAACTATTTTGAGAAAAAACATTAGAAAGGAAAACATTAAAAAGTTTTTCATATATCTTTTTTACTTTTTCGCTTATTTTTTTAATAATTTAAAAGCTACCTAAAACTTCGTTATCCAACGTCAAAATGCCTTACTCTCCACATGCTCCATGTACTATGAATCCCAACGGCTTTGTCCCTACTTAGAATTTTATGTCTTTTAAATTTATTCACATTGGGCGTTCTAGTGTTAAACGGTGGAGAGGATTGTGGGGAATTTATGTCAAATTGACAAGACACAAGGACGGACATTAAGTTGGTGAGGCCACGTAGTTAAATATGGTGTTGTAAATTCAACATTAGGGGCTTGGAATTTCAGAACGACACTCCAAAAACGTGGAAGGGGACTACAATTAATAATCAAGGAGCATTATGATTATGTCGTAATACTGGTCTTCATTAATGATGATGATGAGGATGTTACATTGTCGTACTAGTATTATGAATTCTGGCGAAAATTAATATTTTACTTCTTCTAGTTTAATTTAAGTGGCGTAATTTGTTGCAGACATAATTTAAAAAAAAAAAAAAAAGATTTTAGAAATTCCTTGTACAAAACTTTCACTTTTTTCCCAAAAATAATAAATTAAAATTTCATTTGGGTATACATGGAATTGATATTCTTAAAAGAAAAATTGAAGACGAATTTCAAGTGAAAAAGTAGTTTTGATCAGTTTTTCAACTGATTTTTTTGCATTCAACTTTTGTCAAGTTAAATGCAATTCCAAACACAATTCGATTGTCAAATATCTTTTTTCAATTTTTTTTTTTTAATATGTTGGTGAAAATACAACTGAAATACAATTGCAATTGAAAAATAAAATGAAGAAATAAAATATCTTCAGGCTGAGGCGCGGATATCTCGCTCTCTTTAAGGATATTCAAGCTCACTGCAGCAAATCTTTCCCGTTGCAGCAATAATATTCCTGACTTGTCCCCTTCAGAATACAACAGCCCGATCACGTCGTATAACTCAACAAACTCTGGACAAGATGTTAAGCCCAAAGCTCCACAAAAAAAAACACTTCCTTCAACTAAATAAATTCTCTTTTATTTTCCTCACTTTTTTCAAGAACTCTCCAGTACATAGTTTCTACCACCACAAGTTAAGAATGAATCACTATTTATAGGTGAATTGAATGAATTAGATGAAAAATGGGAGAGTGGAGTAATAAGCCATGAGAATATGGAGTAGTAAATGTGACAATGGGAAGATAAGTTTCAAAAGGCATAATGGCCATATTCAGCCAACTCAAGAACGTGGGAAAGTGAAAGACCAAAAAAAGGAGTGGCCACTTTTACCTATTATGGCCACTAACTGAAAGGAGTAAATGTGATAAATGGAGAAAGGAGTTTCAAAAGAATTAAACTCCACATTTTGCTATGAACTGAACGTGGTAATGGACCATTTAATGACACTTTAAAAGCAGCACTTCAATATATTAATTTGTCATATTAAAATGCTCAAAACACTTGCAGAATATGTAGTATATTTTTTCAAATATCACATCTTTTAGTTCCAAATGGCCTCTTTATCTATAGGTTTATCAATCAACTCATGTTTAGGTTGGATGTCTCCACAATGATGTAGTTAATAATCTGATGAAAATTTATTAAGCTTGCCTATTGTTAAAGTTTAATATTCGTGCATACTACTACTTTTTTTAGAAGCATATTCAATACTGGACTACTTCTGACCTTTTGTTTAATTGAAATAAAAAGGTTGCTACAAGCAAAAAGATGTCGATAGGAAGTCATTTAAGTAATTCAATAAAATCAACTTAAAACAGTTTATTTGAGATAGAAGGAATATTTTTTTAATTAATAATATGGAGAATCTCTTAAACAAAGTAATGGAAACTAAAATGACACGATCATCAATGTTGTTTTATAAAGCATCTACCTATTTTTCATTTGAAACACTAGATTTACATTTTTATATTTTGCAATGACAAAAGATAAAACTGATGAAGAAATGCAACAAAGAGGGCGATCAATTATGGTCAAACCTCTCTATAATTGTCATTGTTTATAACAACATTTCATTATAATAGTCTGATTTTCTCCGTAATCGTTTTTTTATGTTATATTTTACTTCTATATAACAACATCATACCTATAACAGCAATGAAATTTATTATAGCGGTACACTCTTTGTAAAATTACCTCTCTATCATAGCCATACTCAAAATATTGTGCAATAATATTTGGTAAGAAATATATTATGTATAAAAATAAATTACTAAAATCTTTATGATAATCATCATTAATGTAATCCACATAGTAAATTTCAAGTACAATTATCTAAAAGAAAATTATTGATATTTCTCAAGTAATTTGATTTAGTCTTGCAAATTTTCAAAATCAATTTGTTATATTATCACTAAGAGAATGGAATTCACGAAACAACCTACAATTGTAGAATTCTTACATCAAACTTGAAATATTTAAATTTTCAATTAATTTTAAATGCATATGTTCGTTAGATTTAAATTCTTTATCGGTATGGTACAACTAGTTATGAATTTATTAGTTTTTAAATTTTTAATTAATGAAGTATGGAATTTAATTGAGATTTTAAAATTAACAAGTATTTTGTTTTGGTTTGTAACATAAAAAGTACCAAAAATTAATTTTTTGTGTACTTTTGGTTATAACAACAAAATGCGATCTAAACATCACATGTCATTATGTAACAGAACCTTGCTATAGCAGCCATGAAATTTTCATACAAATACCGTCAATATAGAGACTTTTGACTATACATGCAAAAGGAAAGTTGTACTTGGTGGGTGGGTGTTGTGGAACAATAATAGTTTGTGGTTTATCTGAAGTACTATCATGTGCCAAAAATCAAGGAATAAGTAAGAAAAGACAACATACGTATGGTAGCCCCTACAAAGCGATGAAATTCGCACGTTCAGCTTGTTTAGACGGGAAAAAAACATAAATAGGTATTTTTTTTAAAAATAATTACATATACATGACAACATTAATTAACTATAAGTTATGGCACATAAAAATATTTACCTCTATTGCAGACTTTAATATACAGATAATCATTACCATAATAGGACGAGATTCAGTCTACCAACACCCAAAATCTACTAATTTGCTCATAGGGTACCCCTGACAGCTCCCTTGGCAAGTGAGGAACTAAAGTAAAGCAACCACTCAATAGATATTTGCGGAAGAATTAAATTTCATGTATTTATCACAAGACCATTCTCTTCTTAAATGACATTAATTAAATGTGATTTTCTTATATTCAATTTTCAGTGATAACTATACATCGTGTTTCGACATATCAAAAGTCTTCAATGATAAGGTCACCCTTGAGCAAAGAATTTTTCCACGTGAAAATACATGTGTTGATTGATTTTATTTTCTGCTGTATTACTTTCTTACACAAACTGTTTCAACAATCAGATTCTTGAAGCACATATGAGTAGCTCGATCATAATAGTTGGTATCAGAGCTATACCTTTCTACAAAGTTTAGAGTTATGTAACATATTAGGTATCACAACATATGCTGCCATTTCGGAAAAATTAGTAACTCGTACTGGTATATAACATATAAAATAATATATAAAGCATCTGGAATATAACTTGTATGATGATATATAGATGGAAGCCTGAATTCTAACCTCATAATTAAAAATATATACACTGAAGAAATCAAGTATAAATTATAATAAACCAAAGATAATTATACATGACATAAATCATGTACAAATCATGTATATATACATATGATATAGTTGTGCCAAGTATATAAATAAGTTATAATTGAGTATATACGTGGAATAAATGTATACACCAAAATTATAACAGTATAAATTGTGTATAAATGTGTATATACATGGTATAATGATAATATTTGATAGTGTATAAATAAATTTCTACACATTTTTTTTTTTTTTTGTGTGTGTAGTATAATGATTTTATTTAATAGTATATAAACAATAATGGTATTCTAGTATAGTATTAAATTCTTATTATATGGTATGAGTAGAGCTTTGGAATGACTATTGAAGAAAATTATAATGCGGAGAGGGGTTAAAATTCCTTAGAAGGTGAGAGATGAGTAATAAATAAAAAGATAAAATGCGAGTTATTAAGAAAATGAGAGATTATAGGAACAGATTGAATAATAAGGATAGAAAAATATCCCTTGATTTGTGGAGTTCTATTTATTATAGAAATGCGCTATCAAAATTAAGTACTGCTAATTGTATAAATAAAGCTGCTATTAATGAAAAAAACAAGAATAATATGATTTTTTAAAATATTTATAACATATTGATTCCCAACCTAATTATAAAAGATCTACCTTATTTTTTATATTCATTAGTATCAATATTAGGCTTTCTGTAGTTAGTTTAGACCACAAGAAATCTTGAAAAAAGTGTGTTATTCGTGGATGGAGGGGAAATTATGTGAAACAATAAGTTATTTGGGAGAGAAAAACAATAAAACGGATGCCTTTCATTTCATGGGGCACCTCATATTTTGACTTACAAGGCCAAGTTATGCACACATCTATATCTATATCTATCTATCTATCTATCTATCTATCTATATTATTGTAAAAGCATGAATATAAATGTTGGTTGACCAAAATAACATTAACATATTGAACGATTTTTTATACCCTTTGAAAATTTTAAAAAGTATTTTTATGTAGGATAAAATTGTAATTAAGATTCCAAAGTCAACTAATAAAATTTGGAGAAAAGATGAGTTCAAGTAGAATTAAACTTATTTGTAATGTGTCTTCTTTACTGCATACACTATCAACGTTTAGTCCTTCGATCCAAATAATTGGAAAATTTATTTTTTTTTTTTTTTAAAAACAGCTTGCATAAATACAAATAGATGCTCCAAATTGAACTGAAACGAATATTAGTCCAATTTATTATAATGGAAAAACAAATAAATTCTACTTGGATTAAAAGACACGTCAATTAGAAGAACTCATTCATAATCATATGAAAATTTTCCTAAAAGTACCACTAAAGCCTCCTGCACATCTATAACAAAAACAATTCTATTCGAAATAAATAATCCTATTTAGGTAAGAAAAGCGTATCAACAGAAGAATTATAGCAATGAACGTAAACTAAAACATAACATCATTAATATAACCATCGTTTTACCACCTTCTCAAGCGAAAATCTAACAAACTTAATTTAGTTAAGTTATTCATTTTATAAGGTTCATACAATATCCAATTACACTAAATTTAGATACCAGGTAATTATATGCAAGTTAAATTTATCAAAGACCATAATAATTATACCTCAATCCCAAACAAGTGGAGTTCATAAATTAATCACCACTAACCATGCGTTCCGTTAAACTCATCTGAAACACATATAATAATAATAATAATAATAATAATAATAATAATAATAATAACAATAATAATAACAATAATAATAATAATAATAATAAAAACGAAAATAATAACGATAATAATAAGAATAGATAAATATTTGAAGTTCTTATAATTTTAACTGCCCTACAAATCTCCCATATGAGTAAAAATCTATTATTTTGATATAAGTTTTGAAATAATTTGACATGGGACGTACGTGTAAAGGACATATATATGATAATTATAAAAGCACGAATAACAATATTGAACGATAAAAATATTCTCAAAATATTAATCGATTTAAATATCCCTTTAATATAATTCTACTATATTTTTATTGGTTATTTTGGTAAATAAAAGAATATCACAATGAAAATCGAATTTAAAACAAATATTGTTTTTGAATATCGATTCATAATCTAATCATTAAAGAGTCTTTATTATCGCATTCAAATAAGGAAATATCAAACTCTTAGCCTTATTCAGCTTGAAATGTCTTTAAGATTAATGAAGGTTGCTTTGCGCGTGCAAAATATTAATTCCAACATAGAAAATGATTTGGTAATTATTAAACCATGTTTTAATAGGCTTAGATGTTTTTCGTTTACCTTTTACCTCTTATGTTTGATCTTAAAATAAAATAGAGTCATTAAAAAAATGGGTAAAATCTAATTATTTTTTTTAATTATAAAATTTTAAGCTTAATCACACTTTGTACAATCAAGGAAAATCTTTTAATGATAGAACTATATATTCATACGTCATTCTTTGTCATAAATAGTGTATTAAAATATCAAATATTTGGTCAAAATCTCTAAAATATTATTGGTAATTAGAGATTTTATTTCTATAAAGATGATTAATCACTATATTACCCAAAATAAATAGCTGCTATAGAAGAGTAATTTTACAAATAGCGTAAAGAAAACACCCCTTATAGAGAGGTAAATTATAACATAAAAATAAGTTCTAAATAAACGTGGATGTTACAGAGAGGTGTTGTTATATGATAATATCATTATGGAGAAATCTGACCATATATCAACATCACAATGAATAAATTAAATTTGAAAGTCAAATTGGTTGGTGATTATTAAAAATATCACGAATTTTTCTTTGGGACATTTTTATATCTAGAGTAATATTAAATTATTTATTTTCTATTACATTGATTTGGTTGATTCTGATAAGACAACTAAGAAAATAATTGAAAACTAAGATGAGAATATCGCTTGCACCGTGTACTATTTTATGTTATTTTAATCCATAATAATTTCTGAGATACTTGGAAGTTGCTGCATGTTAGGTTTTGTCTAATGGAGGTTACGTTGAACTAGGTCAGTTAACTGTTAGATACATTAATAAATTCTAATCAGCATTTTTTTTAAAAAAAATTTTAGTCAATATATTAAGTTACATGTTTAATTAAAAATAAAGAAAAATAAAAAGAAATTATGATGAGCTAATTAATGTGCCACCAAATACACCTTCAATTTCTAAATTCGTCTATCCCCGCCAAAAATACCATTTTGGGTTCGATTGATAGAATTATTTGAATAAAAATAATTTCAAAATTTATTTAGATAAATCAAAATTATATGAAGCGGTAGAGAATATATTAAAAGAGAAACTAAAACTTTTATACCTTCAATGAAGAAAGTAAAATGAATGAAAAAGAAATAGACCCTAAGCTATTTTCATAATTTATATAGGGAAAGGGTCAAAAATACCCCTCTACTTTGAAAAAAGGGCTAAAAATATCCTCCGAACTTATTTTGGGTCAAAAATACCCCTTCTGTCCTTAAAGTTTTCAAATATACCCCTGCCTAGATGAAAATTATCCGCCAAAATAACCCGAAATTATTTTTTAAACCCGTTCCATAATTTAAACCTGACCCAACTAAATAATAACCCATAAGATCCCTTATTCCCCCAATACGTAGGTATGAAGTTTGAGGGAATTGGGGGAATAAGGTGATCTTATTGGTTATTATCTCGTTGGGTCGGGTTTAAAAAATGATTTCGGGTTATTTTGGCGGATAATTTCCGTCAAGGCAGGGGTATATTTGAAAACTTTAAGGACAGGAGGGGTATTTTTGACCCAAAATAAGTTCAGAGGATATTTTTAGCCCTTTTTCCAAAGTAGAGGGATATTTTTGACCCTTTTCCCATTTATATATCTATTTTGACATATGACCTCAATATTGACATGCTATTATACCATTCTAAAACTGAATTATTAATTAAATAGAACTTTACTCACAATAAATATGCAATTTGCAATTGTGGAAGAAGCGGGGGAATGACATAGTTAATGTTGGTCGTCTGAATAGTTAATATTGATCGTCTGAACATTTACGTGCTATTATTAGTAGGCGTTTGGCCATGAGTTTTGAAACCATGGTTTCAAACTAGCATTTGGACATGCGTTTGAAACCATAGTTTCAACTTTTTAAAATATAAAATTTAACCCAAAAGTTTATATTTTGTATTAAAAAAAGACCCATAAGTTGGTAGATATTTTTATCAATTACCCCAACAATCATTTACCAATCTCATTAACTTCCACCAAATTTTATTTATGTCTATCAACCTTTTATTTTTTTTTAAAAAGACCCATAGTTTAATTTTATTTATTGAATTAATATTTGATCAATTGATGTTGTATTTTTTATAAAGGTCTTCTAGTATTAATTTTGAGCCGGTTGTTATGAATTAGAGTATTAATTTTGTTATAAACTATGACTTGCTCATTTGGTAAGATTGTATAACAATTGAGAATGTTTTGATAGTTTTCACAACTTGTGGGGTTTTTATGTCTATAAGAGAAAATACTCCTTAAAATATCCAAATTACATGTCCAAACATGATTTCAAACCATGTCCAAACATGGTTTAACATGCGTATAACGTTCGTAGAGATTAGTTATTTTAAAAGCATGAATATAAATGTTGATTGACCAAAATATCCTTTAAATATGAAACGATTTTTATACCTTAATTATTTCATTAGAATAAACAAGAAAAGGACATAATTGGTAATGTGCATGTTAGGATAAAAATTATACGACTATGAACTTAACTAACTCTAATCATATTTGGAACTAATTTGCTCACGCTAATAGCAACTCAATTAAAACTAAAAAATTACATTAACATGATACAATTCTAACGTCTAAATTATTCTAATCCTATTGGGACTCACGTTAATAGCAACTCAACTCAAATAGAATGTTACATTGATATGATACAATCTAACACCTAAATTTCTCTTTGGAAATAAAGTTACTTTTTTAAAAATAAATTATTTACGGATGCTATTACTGAAATAGAATAGAAAAAAAAGCATATAGAAGAAACAAAAATAGAAGGAACTTAGGGGTCGTTTGGTTGCTGGTTAAAGTTATGCAGGTATTTTGTAATGTAAGAATTAATTATGGAGGGATTAATTATGCCTTCTGGCATTAATCTATTCATAGCTCAACTAAATATTTTTTGAATATTAATGCGGTTAAAATTCACTATCTTTTGCATAAAATTTCTAAAGATTGATGTGGCAACACAAGTGTGAATATAAATGTTGGATGACTAAAATAACCTTTAAATATTGAACGACTTTTATACCCTTATTAAGTAATAATCTTATTTACATTTGAACATACTAGCTAGGAACTTTAATCAAATCCCTTTCGCTAATCCTATGATAACTCACGTTTGGATAAAATAGAATCAAAACCCTTCCTCAAATTTAGGTTCACTGCTATCCAAATTCTTTTTGGAAAACACATGTTTTATTTGATATTTTGGTGTCCTCATGATATTCGGTTCCTCGATTTATGAGGGATTCAAACTTTTTTGTTTATTCATGTAGGAAAAAATATGCCAAGTACTTCTATAAAATAAGTAATAGAATAACAACAAAAGAGAGATATATTAGATGCTTTCAGGAAGTGTTAAACATTCATGGCTAAAATTTATATTATTCGATCTAGTAAACTAAGTAATTTATTTCATGCATTGATACCCAATAATATTTATGGAAGAATTATAATTGGGGCATCTTGAGTTTTTCCTCACTTTGTCAATGCTGATGAGCATCCTTTGAAAAGGTATAATTAAGTTGTTTGTTAATATAAAAATTTAATTTTAGATTACTACCTACTTATAATTCTGATACTTTACTAATCGTTTTTTATTCAAAGCACTTGCTAATAATTAACATGATATTAACGTGCAAACGCACGTTCGTAGAAACTAGTTGGACAAAAAATGAGAATGGTCATTTACTTTATTGTAAGTACTTATTTTTAAAAGTTTTCTTTCGTTATATTAATTTAAGTCCAATTAAGTAACAGAATGTTACTCGCAAGAGTTTTCTAACTTCTAACACAAGCAAGCATTTTAAGCTCGTGATATAATCGCAGCAAATTGATTTAAGATCATGACAGTGAACTTTAAAGACATTGCATTTTGGATATAGAAAATCGTTCCGTTATTAAGTTATTACTACAACGCATGTTAAATTCCTGAATATAAATTCTACCCGTAAAAGAAATAAAAAGCAATACAATAAGTTCATGAATGTTTAAATAGTTCATAGTTTGTTTTTGTGTACTGACACTGTACAATTTTATTGCTCCTATCGAATTTAGTTGATTCGTAACAAGAAGTGTACAAGTAAAGATTCAAACATTCAAAACGAGAGATAGTAAAGAGGGAAAAGCGAAGTTAATTTTACGATCTATTACAAATGTTCTTTTATTGTTAAACGATACTTTTAACAGAATCATTGAAAATACATAAGCAAAAGATATATATCTTGATTTGTAGTGGCCTTGAAGAATATATTAACATTTTTCTTTTCTATTTTTACTTTTCCCCCTTTTTCTCTTTTTTAATTTTTTCGTAAGTGGGGCCTACTTTCATGGTTAAACTGATGACCATTCAAATGACTTGGGTCCTCCTTTATTTTCAAGAAATCTTGTTTGTTTGATCCAGTGGGTATTAAGCTGTTGTCTTCATATTCACTCCATTTTATGTACTTTGGTACGTTAAGGTCAACTGCACTAAATGTTAAGAATGGAAGCTTTCAAATTAGCTGTTTAATATTATAAATTACTACTACATTATTTTAATAATTTTGAGCAGTTTGAATTTTGAAGAAGGCCACATAAACAAGTCAATGCATATTACCAACCAGAAAGTCAACACCATCTTATGTCAGCCCACAAGTAAGGGCATTGTTAGCCCACAGATGTTGTCCAAACCTGCGAGACCAATTTGCACGATTGCCGTATTAGGTGGTGGTCTTTAATTTTTGTCCCTCAAATTGGTGGTCTTTAATTTTGCCCTTTGCTAAAATCTTTTGATTTTGGGTTCGAGTCCCCACACAGTCAAAAATTAAAAAAATTCGCAAGGTAGAGTTTTGTAACAAAGTCAGGCTTATTCGGGCCAAAGTTAGGCCTTCAACCAGAGTTTGAAACTCTACTTTAAGGTAAAGTTTTGCCTTCAGGCATAAGCCAAACTTTCCCTTAAGACAGAGTTTTGCATTATGCTTGCCTTAAGGCAAATAATTACTTAATTAAAATTTTGCAAAACTCTGCATTAAGGCCTAACTTTGTTACGAAACTCCTTTGCGATTTTTTTTTTATTGAGCTGGAATTCAAATCCCAAACCCCATGATATTAGGCGATGAAAAAAAATTAAAGATCACCAATTTGAGGGCTAAAAATTAAAGACCAGTGC
>NC_081351.1:32626496-32638346 GCF_029784015.1 Lycium ferocissimum | reverse complement strand
AGTCAAATACCGAATGTCCACCTTTAACCACACTTATCTAAGTAGAAAAGGGTAGCTAATTTCTGAAAATGAGGAAAAAAAAGGTTTTTTTATAAGTTTAAAATTTTTTTAAAATTTTCTTCAATTTTTCCCCTTTAAATTTTGAAAGGGACAAACAAATTTAGGAAAAAACATTTTTTAAAAAATATTAGTAAATTTGTCCGCGCATCACGCAGTCACAATAACACCAACAATTTATTATATATATAATATAGATAGAAAGGTATTTATAATATATAGATAATATCATTTGTTTAAATTAGCTAAATCAGAAATGTAAAACACTTTCAATAATTTGGTGACAATTTTCTTCTTTCCAAGAAACATTACATTTTAAAAAAGTTGTCCATAATAGCACACAAATGGTCGAGTTTTTTATAAATGGATTATTTTTTGTAAATTTGATAGATTTCAATCAATTATCTTTTTGATTTTTTAAAAAATGTTAAATTTTGATGTAATTATATCATTTTTTATATAAATAATAATGTTTTTATCTAATAATATATTGTCACGACCCAACTCCGGGGGCCGTGACTGGTGCCCTACCTAGGCACCCAAACAGACTTACGAACCAAATAAAGAATACCGCATGAAGGGTTTTAAACCGAACTATTCATACCGATAGTCAAAAAGGCAAATGATAAAAATGCTTTCCCGGGGGGCCCCCGTGTCGAACATCACATCGAATCAAAGTTGGGGGAATGACATCCCCCCGTACACACCAAAACAGGGCCACATGGGGCCATAGTAGCATAGGGGGCCCCCTTTGGACGAAAACCGAAATCGCATACAAACAAACCAAACCCACACAAAACCCAAAGAGGGACCCACGACCCACAAACATGACTACGGTGCCCTAAAAAATAATGAAGAAAAAAACATAACGGGCAGGGCCCCCCCTCCCAAACAAGGGGAAAATTTTGGGCGAATATCCAAAGGGAGCATCTATGCCAAACGGGGCCCCCGGACGAGGGAGCCCCCAAAGCGAATAGGTAGCCAAACCCGGGGAATCACCCAACCGAGCCCCTGTATTCGCGCGGCAGGGAAACGCAAACCCGGAAAGGTGGGCCGGAGAAAAGTACCGAGTATGTAAAGAAAAGGTACAAGAATTTAAATTTCGAACCCGGAGGGGAAAGATACAAAACAAATAAAGTAATGAACCCAAACCCCGTTTTTAATGAAAACGGGCAAGCAAAAAAAATCGTGATAACGCCAGAACGTGGTCCCCCCCCCGGGGGTGCCACAACACATCAAAATTAAAAGTTTTCAAATCTCCGTACTTTCCCGAACAAATCACAATATCACACACATCATCAAATAAACAAAGGCCATATCACATCATAACTCCAAAACCCCGAACCGGCCCAGGCGAGGTCAGGGAAACCGTAACACATCATACCCCAAATATCACAAAGGCGCACGATCAAAAAACCGGCCCGGAGGGCGAACGAAACCATAACCGCCCCCACAAAAGGCAGTAGGGGAACCATAGCTTTTAAAAAGAACCAAAATTTGACACATAGTTTCATTTTCATTTTTACTTAGCCCTTTTAAGGCCCCAAAACGAATATGGGGGTAAATAGGAATTTGTATACGAAAGTCGCGATTTTTAAATTATAAACCTTTTCTAAAAAAACGATCGTAGATCATTTTCGAAAATTTTGGGTATATTAGGACAAAATTTTCGATAACATAATCGACATTTGAACAACCATAGGGGCCGTAGGAAAAATTTTTTTTTTTCAAACGTAAAGGAGCGACAAACCGTAAAAGGGGAACCCTTTGGGATTTGTCCCACTGGTCGGCCGAGGCGACGAACATAATTTAAAACATTAGGCCCCTATAGTTGTCTAAAAAGGTCTCGAGCCTTTTGGGATTCTTTTTGGGAAAGATACAAGGTTTATGCGTTCTTATATCCAAAGGTGATTTTGATTCAATTGACCGAATGAATAGTAACCAAAAGCAAACTCAGATTTTAAGAGGAATTGGGTCCCGGGCCTTTTCGGCCTAGTGGGCCCTTTGGGACATCCCATAGGGAAAGGGGACGTTAACCCCTTTACTACGCCTCACGCTCGTTTAATCTCCAATCCCGTTTCCAAAAATCCGAAAATTCAACTTTCCCGCAACTTATTAAAGAGAGTTAACATTTCAATTTTTGGGAAAGTTTTTGGGCCCCGGGGGCCCAAAAATTTCCCCCCTATAAAACGACACCCCCGAGTTTCCAACCCCGGCTCCAAACAACCAACAACAACCCAACAACAACATAATAACATTAAAAACCGTAAATAAAAATTAGTCAACTTTCCAATATAATGCAATAGTTTCCATTCCGACTTACACTTATCGTCCAATATCCACGTTTTTACCTTTTCTACTAATTCAAGAAATTCAAATACAATTCGAACACATTTCTCATTATTCGAAAAATATTTCCAATTTCCACCCAAAACCCTAATTCATCCAAAAAATTTTAATTTTTTCAACATATTTTTTCATAACATACTTCCATCTTCCAATTTCATCAACCACAATCCCTAACTTGCACCTTAACATCATCATTATCACAATAACATAAAATCATTCCAAAATGACATAACCTTCTACATTCCATTTCAACACTAACTTTCATCATTTTACCTTCATATGTATTTCCCGATCACAACAACACAATTAAAAATACTAAACAAAAAATTCATTTCCATCCTACCAAATCATACCACACCCAAACATCAATTTTTCAACTTCGACCAAATTTATTCAATTTTTATCTCCAATGGAATTCCACCACAATCACAATTAGAATACAAATATAAAATCAACTCATCTTGCCATGCAACATATATATCAACCCCCCCCTACACCCTTTCACACACACACACGCCCCTGCACACACACATCATAATTCCATACTTCTCATACCATTTTAACCATTTTAAATACATACACCTTCCATAAATAAGACGGAAATCTTACCTTTTCTTGAAATTTCAACCTTCCGTAAACGGAGTTCTTCCTCCAAACCACCATGCCACATCGAAGAGCGCCTTGAACTTATAAATTCAGCAGTAACAAGCATTTTTAAGCCTGGCGATTGATACTCTCCAGTTTTCTTTTCTTTTTCTCTTTCTTTCTTCTCACTTGGCCGAATGCATTTCCTCCCTTTTGCCTTGATTTTTCTTCCAATTTCTTGAATATTCCAAGGATAGACACACATATATATACATGTCATCCCTTTAATAACATGGAAAACGTGGTTGGCACATGGCTTTTAAAATGGGTTTGGGCCATGCTATGTTGGCCGGCCACCCTTAAAAATTTGGGCCTCAATTGCTTTTATTATTTTGAGCCCAATTTCCCCATGGATCATATTTTGCAATTTCCGAAATAAATTTCCAAAATTCCAATTTTACCCTTGGCCTTCTCCAACACTTCCACACCAATATTTTTCATAGCCAACATATTCATGCTAGTAAGATTCAAATGTGCCTTTATCTTCTAAACATAAATTATTCCAAATTTTCAATTGCAATGTAGAAATGCATATATAACATATATATTTAATATATACGTATCTAAGTCAGAGTTCTTAAATATTTTTCGGGAGTTTCTCCTTACATAAAAATGTATGCAAAATAGAAATATAAAAAAAGAAATACACCCACTAGGCCATTTCTATATAAAAACTCAGACGTGAAATTGATTCCATGGAGGAAAATTTTGGTTATTAGTTAGTAGACTTCCAAAAAAATCATGAGTAACTATTTTGAATCAAAAGAAATTACCGTCTTTTGTCGACTTCTCACAACTTATTAAAATATATTGAAACAACATCTTGAATTGAAGAAAAATTTGTTGTACAAGAAAAGAAAGAGAGTAGAAAATTTGCGTTGTTTCCCTCTGTTGCTCGATAGATAATCAGCATCAAAATTACATTTTTATTCCCAAAAAGGTATGTTGTTGATCACAATATATACAGCACTTGCAATATGCAAAATTTAAGTAATTCATCAATAGCAATTTAATTGCCATTAAGGGCATGTTATATTGCTCTTACGTGGGTTTTAATGCTCTGACGTGGGTTGATTTTGACAAACAGTAATTGAGTTTTATTGCAAAGATTTATGACAGCTTGGTTTCTGCCACGTGGGTATGTTTCAATATTTATTTTATGAAGCTTTTCTTAATCCATTACTTATTAGATTATGTATAAAAATGAATCAACGAAATGCACAAAAAAGGAGAAAAAAGATAAATGAGAACGCTAGCCATAGAAGAGTGTGTCACACCGCTTGCCTACATCTTTCACCATTATATTATATATTAGTTTGAGTGTACGCGCTTTTGTGCGTAACCAAAGCCTACTTCATTTGACTTAAATCTACATCAAAAAGTTAGACTTAGCTATGTATTTCGTCGTTAATCCATCGCTAAACTAATGTAGCTAACAATTTTTTAATGATTCGTGGCTAATCCATCGATATAGGATTAACGACGAATTATCTCATATGCCTTATTATGTCGAAGGACTCCTATGGAGATATATCTTACGAAAATTACTACTTCATTATTTCTGTGACTTAATACTAAAAACAAACCAACACAAATTCTTTCATCACGCTTCTTCAACTATTTTTCAAATAATACAAAGTGCAAACACGATATAATATATGTTAGACTCCGTCATCTCAGTTTCTTTCTTATAATCTAAGCATCGAAAATTATGAAGTATTAATAAAGTAAACATTATAATAGAAGAAATGCTCAATGAAATTTAATTTTTAAAGATTCGAGCGACATTTTATCTCCTTTTAATAATGATTTAATTTTTTTTAAAGAAAACAGTACGATAATATAATTAATTTAGACTATACCACTGTTCAACTTTTGTAATTGCATTTAAAGAATTAGGGCTAAGTGTGCTTCGATTGGACAATCTTGTTTGCTTCCTTGGCACATATTTTTGTGATAATAACTCTATGTTTAACATTTGATACGACGTCTTAATTTTCAGTGGCTTGACATCTGATGGCTACTTTATTCTCTTCCTAGTCATATTCTCTAATGATAACCTTGTCAATAATGTCTATTCCAATTCCAATTCGGTGAAAAAAAAATCTTCAATTTCTGTTCTTTCACAATTTAAATATGAAAAGAGGCGCAAAAAATATTCAAACGCACAGTAAACATATATGCAATGTCAAATCGAAAAGAAAATAACCTCATGACTACGATAATTAAGTACTATAAGGGTTCTTTTGGTAGTATGTTGAGTTATGCAGGTATTAGTAAATAGTAATATATGAATTAGTATTATTTTATGCATGTATTAGTTATGCAAAGTTTAGTAATTCATGTATTAGTTATTCCACCTTTTGCCCTGCATAAATAATACACAGATTTTCTCATGCGAGTTACTAAATTGCAAACCAAACATCATATTAATTTTATATATAAATAACTCACTTCCTAACCGGCTACCAAACGTGATATTACTTATACAAGATATAATACATAACTCATCCGCAAACCAACTACCAACACTCGATTGCACAAATAAAGAATGAGCGAAAATGTTTACCTCTCTGAATATGTCGACCTGCTGCGGTTATCAATTCCTAAATTTTTAAGGGCAGAAAAAGAGTTTTTTCTTATTTGCAGTTTTTCAAACAGCGGAAAAAGTATTAAATGATGATTACAGTTTCCTGAACAAATCACAACCAAGGTTGCCAATTGATACTGATACTACTAAAAAATTGAAGTGTATAAGGAAATAAGTTTCGTACTATTTTAGCTCAATCCTTCCTCCCAATCCCAATCGGGCAATTATTAGTTTTGGAAAAGGGATAACTTTTATTTTTCTCTTTTTCATTGCCGTAGTATTTATTCTCAAGCACCGCCGCATCAATCTGTTGCAATACAGATTTAAGAATCTCAAATCAACTAAGATTTTGTATCTACAATTCCATGTGTAATAAACTTTGTGTTATTCCTTCAAACAAGAATCGCTTGTTGAATAAAATTGTAATTGTAGGATCTTTTAAAAATCTTTTCCATTTTGCCTATATAATTGGCTGAAGTTCGTTAACATAATATTTTGAGAATTTATTGTATAGATACGTCTGTGCTTTATTATCTATTGTCCTCCAATAATCTGTGAGCTTAATTCTATGAACATTATTGTCTTTGACTTACTTGATTTTATTTGATTCTTATATTTAATAAATTGATTTAGTTAGTTTGATTAGCTTTTAGATAAAGTCTATCCAAATCGAACCATGGAACATTCCAAAACTTAATTCTTAGAGTTAACAATTTTGGCATAGGAGCATCCGCGACTAAAAATATGAAAGCATAATTCATGTCGTATTATACAAATTTTAAATCAAGTTTCACTAATTAGCCTTATGTATTATTGATGAATGTATATATATCAATAAATATGTATATGCAAATAAAGATATGCATGTTAATGTATCTCTGATGATTAAAATAAGAAACTCTAACCTTGTTTTTGCTTTCGACCTAGGTAGCAAGGTAGAAAATATCAGCAGGATGGAGCGACGTAATTTGTGACATGGATCAACCAATCTATGAAAAAATAAGAAAATAATCGGATCATTAATCACATATCTATCAACCAAGAGTAGTTTTAACCTATGTAAATTATAAAAGATTGTATAATTAAAAAAGAGCACAATCTCGAAAGAAAAGGCTATGAACAAGGTTTTTTCCCCACCCATTGCTAAAATGCTTTTATAGATGTACATCCACTTTTCTAACCCTAATAGAATATTATTTGCCATTAAAATCTGAAAATAGCATTTACTAACAACTCTAATTCTTAAGAAACTAATATATAGAAATCTATCTATAATATAAAGTTGTGCTTATCTAACCTTTCTCATTGTGTTTTCTCTTGAGCCGAGGGTCTTTCGGCTTGACCTCTATCTTAGAGATAGGGGTAACCGCGTACACTTTACTGCACTCACATTATGGGATTTTTCAGGTATGTTGTTGTTGTTGTATATATAATATAAAGCTAGGAATAGGCAATCCTATGTGGCACCTCTCAATGGCCTCCATTGACATTTATCTTTTTTCTCTTTTTTTGGACTTTTTCCCTATTTTTTTAATCATTTATCTTATCTTATTCATTAAGAATAAAAGTCACAATTATTATCATTTATCATCCTAACTTTTCATCTTCTAATTTATTGAGAACCAAAACTCATAAGCACGTACTGATTTCTAATTCCGTTGGTATTCCCTATTAATGGTCCCTTAAATTTCACATTAATTACAAAAAACAAAGGGTCAAGAAAGTGTAAGTGACCCTAAAAATGTATAAAGGACAATCTTTTTATGTTCAAATGACTCATGAATTGTAAAGCCTTCCAATATTCTCTCTAATAACCTTTGTGAAGAAAAGAGATGAAGGATGCTACTATATGGATATTTTCTACGTGACCTCTTTATATTTCTGCAGTGTTGGGATTACATAATGTAGTCACCTTCTATACTAAATTGGTATTTCAGATCTACACATGTATTCATTGCTTTTTGTTAGGAGAATATTCATTTTCAGTTATGTTGGTCCCTTCTCTGTTCAATTTTCTGTTCACGAAAGAAGAATTAATTTGATTTTTGTATAAGAAGTTAATTAGTAGATGCATATCGAATATAATTTCCATTTCCTTCGTTGAATTTAGAATTACACCTGTTATACATTTCATATGATCAAGTATATATATATATATATGAACAATTAATTTGATTTTTGTATAAGAAGTTAATTAGTAGATGCGGATTGAATATAATTTCCATTTCCTTCGTTGAATTTAGAATTACACCTGCTATACATTTCATATGAAGTGTTATATATATATATATATATATATATATATATATATATATGTGTGTGTGTGTGTGTATTATAGGTAGCGATCGAATAGAACTTCCATTTCCTTCGTTGAATTTAGAATTATACATGTTATGCATTCATATGAAGATTTGTGTGAATATAATTTGACTGAATTCTATTAGTTGTAGTAATGAAGCTGGTATTAAAGTAAATTGTGAAAAAATTAAATTATAAATAAAGATAAATTACATTGAACTTTAAATTTTAAATAGTTAAATAAATTTATTTTTGAACGTAACTGAAGCTACATAAAAAAGTTATTAGTAAAATAATGTCAAATAATTTGGAACACCCCAAATTGAAATGGCATCATATGTAACATTGGCTGATAAATAAATATGTCTAGGTAATGGCGCAAGGCTAATGGTCTTCTTTTTAATTCTCTCTCTCTCTTTCCTGAAAACAATCGATTTTATAGTTGATATTTTATTTATTTCTTTCAATTCTTTGTTTTCACGAATCACGAATGTATATGTTAATAGGAATTCTAGAGGTTCATGTTTTTTAATAGGCATATATCGAACAATTCTAATGGTATTTTGGAATGTTAATAAGCAATTTTATCTGTATTTTTTAAATGCCATGAATTAACAAGAGAAATATTGATTTTGAGAAGTCGTTTCTTTTTCAGCAAAGGGGCATTGTATTTGTCCCGTTTGGCAAGGGTCTTAATGTCTTTTAGTAGGCATAACCATTATGGTATTTGGTATATTTGTTTTCGCTTATAATATTTCAATAGTTAGTGGCCAAAATCTAAAGTAAAGTTTTAGAAAGATCGAAAATGTTATATACAATCACTATAATTTTTTAGAAGTACATCGTTTGAATCATTTTTATCAGATGCGTTGCCTAAATAGTTGTTGCACTTGGCATTCAACCAACTACACATTGCCTCTTGATTTAACAGGAGTTTAACTACAATCAACTAAACAACCTATTTCAACTTTCAATAAAATTAATAAGTAGAACTATTAACAACTCTATATATCATTGGGTGGGAAAAAAAAAAGAATTATTGATCCTTACTATATGATAAAGTTTTCTTCATAAAATGAGTTCATCTTTAAAATTGATAGAAGTGTTCTTTGAGAAATCTATAATCATGGAGTAAGAAAGTAGTCAATGCTTTATTTTGTTAATTTTCCGTTTTTTTTAATTTCTATACATATATTTTCGTCATATATTAGATTTTATTTTTTCCTATGCACATTTTACATTATATATATTTTTATTTTAAATACGTATTATAAATTTATTATTTCTTTTATATCTACTAAATTTAGAAAAAGATAAAGGACTGCCGACCGGGGTTACGTTAGTTAAATAGTAATAAAATATAATGACCCTTCACGTTAGTCTCTTTTTCTTCCCTACATATGAAGAGTCCTAAACCTAAAAGAAATTGAAAATGCTCCAAATATTTGCCTAAAATAGTTTAAAAGAATCTAGCGGTTAAAGGAAGGATTTAAAACATATAACATTTAGTTGATTTCGAAGTCCTAAATATATGTGAAATAATTAATGACTACTCCTAATTATATTAAATAATAATTTGATGAAAATAGTAAATGACAATTTTGTCTATTGTGGAGTCTTTTAACGAAGGGCAAAAAGTTCAATCAACATTTCTAAGGCCCTTCGTGCTTTTAATATATAGTAGATAGATTTATGTCTGTAATAGTAATATGGTAAGAAACTCATAGGTCCTACCTTGTCCCCGAACAATGCTTTTTGCTAATGACGATATATAATACGTTAACCAAAAATTTAATGTGTATATGCTTTACTTTCGACAAACTTCAGATATACATATTCCAAACACATACATACCATAAAAGGGCTCGTCTCAAGATACCTAACACAACATTATTATTTAGTCTTTGGACATTATTAATAATTTGTAAGTGGTACTCTTATACATAGTTCATAAATATTGACTACCAAAACAGCCTAGTAATATGCCTTTCTTTGGACCGATACATTACCAGCATGATATTACTAAATGCATTCACTGTTACACCTCGGAAAATTTTCCGTTGATGCACAGTGATTAGGCTAACGAAGAGCACGAAGTATATGGTATTTCGATAAGTAAGGAATGACATTTGATGACCCTAATTAAGATTTCAAAGGTATTCGAAGTAAGGGGAGAAAGTTTGCCAAGAGAAGACAGGGCATACGATAAGTATCGGAAGAGATTTACGAGTAACGAGTTAATGATGGCTTAATAATATTTTGGGGAAGAGTTATAACGTACCTTAGATTGTTAATGAGGTGATAAACAAGTGTTAAGAAGATTCCATAAGGATTGGAGATCAAACGAAGTGACGAGAATAAGATCAGTGAGCAAGGGTTATACGGTCGACTATACGGTCGGTAGTGCACGTTATACGTCCGTATAATGGACCGCGCAGAACCATCACCCGCTGAAGGTCCCTCACCGATTGGGATTATATGGTCACTTATACGGACCGTATAAATTTATAAGGACCGTATAATGTGCCGTATAATGGTCACGAGACGCAGGTGTTAAGGGTCCATTTCACGATCATATACGAGGCAATCGTATAAGTGTCGTATAATTTCTTTTGTGGTCGCATTTTTGAGTTATTAAAAGGGGACCAAGTTCATTATTTCATTTCATTTTCACTCCTTCTCTCTAGAACTCTCTAGAACACTTTTCCCATAAAAATTCAAGAGATATTAGTGATCAACTACATCAAACTAAGTGAATCAAGTGTAAGAAACCCATTAAAGTTCATCCAAGACAAGAAATCCAAGTGAAGGTGAAACTACGATTTTGCTCAAGTGAGGTGTTTGCACCCAAGGTTCATTCCTACATCATCTAAGGTAAGTTTTATGATATTCCCATGTTGTTTAAGGTATTTGAAAGTTGAAACACTTGGATTATATAAGGAAATAGGAAATGGGTCATGAATGTGGGAATAGTGTCACTTTTGAGTAAATGTTTGGATTGAGTTATGATTCTTGATACATTATGATTATAACCATGTTATAAATGATATTGAGAGTATGGAATAGACGTTGTATATGAATGAACGTAATCGTGTGTTATGACCATGAATGTGGATGATGGGAAGTGAATTGAGAAGTAAGGTTAATGTAGGTTAATAAAGGCTATTGTTATGATGTTGTGAATGTTAGTATTGATGTTTGAGAGTTGAGATATGATATGGAGGAAGTCGTATAAATAAAGGAGACTTTGTCCAATTTTCTCTAGCTTTAGTCAAGTATCTTAAGCTATCGATTTTCTAATGATAGTATACTATAATGAAGGTAGAAACGTGAGCATTGAAGGAGAACGTGCGAAGTGATAGAATAGTTGAACGGAAAGGTATGTAAGGCTAACCCTTCTTTCATAAGGCATGGTTCTTTGGCCAAATATCTATTCTTCTACGAGTCTATGATATCCTCTAAATGATTCTATCTCTAGAAAGCTACTAAGCTCATGATCCTCGATATGTTACGATTGTACTAAATTCCGTATACGACGAGTAATCCTCTAAGGAAAGATGTAATGAATGACTATAGTAAAGAGGCTAAAGATGCTTATGAGCTTATATGTATATGTGCCTATGTATGGCTATTATGGAACCCCGAGCTTATATGGCCGGGTAGAACAATTATGTATATATATGTATATTACGCGCGCACCACTGCAGTTGGGTATGGATAACCCCGAGGGCCTTGGTATGTATGTGTCACGACCCGAATCATGGATCATGCGGGCACCCACACTAACCCTCCCGGTGGGCGAACCCGCGTATAACTACCTTAATTTGATACAACATGCGGAATAAATACTTTTATTATAAGAAATTCCCAAAAAACGGGCAACTCACAAGAGTTTAAGAAGTTTACAATTT